>NC_050189.1:28276751-28291751 GCF_008315115.2 Sander lucioperca | reverse complement strand
TCCAGTGGAAATCCACAGTTATACTTTCTTTCTTGGGCCCCTCTCTTTCTCCAGCACAGGGACTGTTATCTTCACACCACACACGCCAGGGTGGGGGCCACTGTGTTCTGTCTAGGGTTGGGTACCGAAACCCGGTTCCACAATGGAATCCAAAACGATACCCAACCCTAGTTATGTCTCGTCCTCATTTGCTCTCACGCGAAGCGGTACATTCTGGTTATTACTACTCAGTGTACTTTGCTCGAGGCCACTGTGACCCTGACTATCTTATAGTTATGGTTGGGTACCGACCTAAACGGTAGTAACGAGACTGAATAAGAACGAAAATTTGGGTGCCTTATTTCAGTGCCTGACTTTACACTCCACTCAACAGCAGGTAACGTTAGCCTACCTTTAGCTAGCAGCTGGATTAAACAGGGTTAAAATGCTGACAGCTAACGTTACACAGTGTAAAGTGTGACTGTATTTCAACAGTCTGCTCTGCAGCGCAGCAGATGCCGACGTCGGAAAAATACAGACGGTGTGTTCACTGAAACTGGTAACCTACAGCCTCGCGGTGCATTCAAAGTTATTGTAAAATACCCTTTTCCCATCTGGTGGTTGTTTTTGTCATTCAACAGCAATTTACTGGTGAAATACGTTATTGTTTATTATAAGTTATAGTTATTACATTACTATTAAATCATTTAATTTTGACCATACGGCCGTAGTAATAAACAAGTTGTTCTTAAATGTCGCAGACTGTTGTTTAGTACCCTTCTTTTTTTTTTACTTTCTTAAAAAGTATCGGTTCAGGCACCGTTTAGGTACCGGCACCGTTTTAAAAGTACCGCTTTAGCACCGGTATCGGAAAAAACAAAAAACGATACCCAACCCTACTTATAGTTATGGCTTATGCTAAATTAACCTGACTCCGCCAGATGGATTGCTTGGCATTTGCTCGGCAAATACATCTGGGAACTTTCCGTTGGAGAACTTTTGGGAAGGGGCAAAAATACTGGTTATCTGATTGGATAAGCCATCTGTCAATCACTAACCCTGACTCCGCCAGATAGCTCGCGAGATCAGGACGGTCTCACGAGGCTAATTTTCTTCACGACTAGCGGAGCCAGTTGAACAAACTCTTGCCGAAACCAGTCGGGAGAAGAGCAACAACATCTTTTCCTCCGATTAAAGCCTCCAGTGCCGTTTTTTTTGCTCTTCTTTCAATGAAGGAATACTTTCTAATTCAGAAAAACTTGCGCGATAGCTACACTCAATCTCATCCGTGGAAGCCGCCATGTTGTTTAGACTGAACAGTTGTTTCTCATTGCGCCACACCTAAACCCGCCTCAAAACCAACGCTGATTGGTCGGTCGTTTGGCGAACGGCTCCAAATTTTCTCTAGTGTCAAGATGCCAGACTGATCTGCGAGTGGAAGACTGGAGCTCGCCAGATCAGTATGGAGGAAATATTTATTCATAATTCAAATTGAAAGTCCAAAGAAATTGAAAGTCCAAAGAGAAAACGAAGCAAGATAAAATTAAAAATATTATTTTTTTTTTTTTAATTTTCCATTTGGCTTTTCCATTTGGATTTAATATTTGGCTTTTGAATTTAAATTTGACATTGGCTTTTAATTTGGATTTAATATTTGGCTTTTCGATTTCAATTTAGGCCACGCCTCCTCATTTACATTGACATGTGTCAAGTCCAAATGAAAAGCCAATGTTAAATTTAAATTCAAAAGCCAAATATTAAATCCAAATGGAAAAGCCAAATGGAAAATTTAAAAAAAAATAATAATATTTTTAATTTGATCTTGCTTCGTTTTCTCTTTGGACTTTCAATTTGAATTATGAATAAATATTTCCTCCACAGATCAGGACGGTCTCACGAGTCTAAAGCTAAATAAGCATACACAAAACACACTTGGCCTCTTATGGAAACCTTTTACAATCTTAATATAATACTTACAGACTTTTACTGAAGTAACGTCTTCAATGCAGGATTTTAACTTGTAACAGAGTATTATTACAGTGTGGTATTAGTACTTTTACTGCAGTAAAGGATCTGACAGTGACTTTAGCAACAGTAACGCTGAGGGAAACTTCATAACTTCAGGGGTAGGGCGTGTTGCTGCATGTCATCCCCCCCCCCCTCTCTCTCTCTCTCTCTCTCTCTCTCTCTCTCTCTCTCTCTCTCTCTCTCTCTCTCTCCCTCTCTCTCTCTCTCTCTCTCCCCCTCTCTCTCTCCCTCTCTCTCTCTCCCCTCTTTCATATTTTCAGCTATCCTGTCAAAATAAAGGCTGAAAATAACTTCAGGTGTACTTAGGGTTGCAAAGGGACGGAAATTTTCCAGAAATTTTTCAGAAACTTTCCATGGAAAGTTTAGCTGGGGAATTTTGGAAACATTCCAATTTGGAAACTTTCACGGGAATTAACGGGAATAAACAAGAATTAACGGGAATAAACAGGAATTAATGGGAATTAATGGGAATTAATGGGAATTAACGGGAATTAATGGGAATAAATGGGAATTAATGGGAATAAAAAGGAATTAATGGGAATTAATGGGAATTAATGGGAATTAACAGGAATTAACGGAAATTAACAGGAATTAACGGGAATTAATGGGAATTAATGGGAATAAACTGGATATTTTTAATATTGCTTTCCATGGCAAGTTTAGCTGGGGAATTTTGTAAACATTTCAATTTGGAAACATTCATGGGAATTAATGGAAATTATGGGAATTTGGATGGGATGCAGTCCTTGGGCTCAAATGCAGTACTGTCTTCAATCAGTCTTCAATGTTGGATTTTAGAAATGATCTGTGCAGTGGGTGTGGCCTCAATAGCCCTGCAGTAGGCTAAGTAGTAGCCCAAATCATTGACCCTAAGCTTAACATATGATGGTAGCTAGCATGCTGCCTCAGATTTTCTATGGTTATAGTTATATGCGTGCTAAGCTAACCATCAGCGCTGTCTATTGTTTCCAGCTTATCAGGAACAAGTGGGCTGTACAATTAACACACATAGGTTAATAGCAATCGGTTATGTATTAACCAATAAATAAATAAATAAATCGCATATGGGACTGACAGCAGCCATTTCTATATTGAATGGTAAATATAAATAAAATAAAAAATATAATTAATTAATGAAAATGAAATTTGCCTTAATACTTTTTCATATTTAAACTTATGTCATTGTCATGTCACTTACTGATATTTTTTGTGTGGAATAATTTGCATTCATACATGTAATCCAACAGCCCTTTCAAGGGTTAGGGTTAGGGTTAGTTAAACATCTTTTCCTATTCTATGTTGCCTGGAAACGCTTCCAACACACTTGCGTGTGTGGCGTGAAAAATAGGCGTCAGTTCTATTTCTAGCATGCACGCATTTTCGCCGCAGCTCGAGACGCGCCTGAGACGTGCGTGTCACGCAGGCAGTGCGCACGCTCTGAACCTGGTAACATGGGAGCCGAAATAAAAACGGACACGCCACGCAGCTGACACTCTCACTCTCACGCCACGCAGCCGGTGTGTAGCTCTCATTAGGGGCTGAGCCCCCCTAAAGGTCTGATCCTAGAACCGCCCCTGCTAAACACCGTATTTCTACTATATCCCCTTGCAGTAATACAAAGGCTGTTAGAACACACACACACACACACACACACACACACACACACACACACACAGACACACACAAACACACACAAACAAACACACACACACACACACACACACACACACACACACACACACACACACACACACACACACACACACACACACACAAACACACACACACACAGACACACACAAACACACACACACACACACACAGACACTCACACACACTCACACACACATAGTGTGTCTCACTATCTTTGTGGGGACCCGTCATTGACATAATGCATTCCCTAGCCCCTTACCCTAACCTTAACCATCACCACTAAATGCCTAACCTTAACCCTTACCCTCACCCTAACCATAAGCTAATTCTAACCCTAATCCTAAAACCAAGTCTTAACCCTCAAACAGACCTTTAACCTTGTGGGGTCCAGCATTTTGGGCCCAGAAAGCTGTCCGGACCTCACAAGTATATATATATATATATATATATATATATATATATATATACAGGGCATGAAATTGGCACCCGCCCACCCGCCAAATGCGGGTAACTTTTGTGATTGGCGGGTGAAACTGTCAATCTACCTGCCACGTTGGCGGGTAGCCTATGAGAATTGAGTGATTCAGACTCGTAACTATCGGTAAGAAGGGTACACGGTTGCTTACGGGCCTGGTCCAATCAGGGGCCCGCATCACTGGAAGACATTGATTGACAGCCGGGTCCCCCTATCGCATTTTCATTACTCACACAATCCCAGCAGTCCCACGTGCAGCCACTGACCAAGCGGGAGTGAGAACGGGTAAAATTTATTTCCTAGTTTCTGATATGAAGACGAGACGTGTGTGTGACTCGAACATCTCACATTTACCAACAAAACATACAGCGAAAGACCGTGCAAAACATTTCAGACCGTCCTGCCAACCTGTAGACATTTTAACATTAATGTACGCTGGAACGATTTTATACTCTAAAGTCAGCGGCTGCTGTTTCAATCTGTCGTCTCTCTGCAGCGGGCGGGGCTGCTCCGTTTCCCCCGCGACTGACGCGCACACACAATCACACACACACACACACACACACACACACACACACACACACACACACAGACACACACACAAACACACGCACGCACAGACACACACACAAACGCACACGGTGGATGCAGGAAAAAACGCAGATGAGACGTACAGGATGACCTAAATTGAGGACAGCTACGTTATTGTAAGTGCAATGATAAGTTAAAGTCCAATAAGTACTTTATTAAACCGTATGATTGTGTGTCCCAGGCCAGGATAGGAAATTAACTAACAATGTAAAGATTAACAAGCCACTGACGATGACAGATATGTTCATATTTGATTCATCCAATAAATTATTATTTTGTGTCTTAAATCCACCAGCCTTTTTCATATTTTACCAACATTTGCAGCATCCTGAGCCTTTTTGGTAAGGTTACTAGAAAATCTCAGCCCAGAGTAATTAATTAATAGTAATAAGTATTATTCTCCCCAAAACAAGTTTCCTTTTTATTTATTTTTTTATTTTTAAGAACTATACAAAAAACATTCATGTGTTATGGTGCGCATTCACCAGTGTTTTGTTGTTGTTGTAGTGCGCGTAGGCCACTCCTGATTTTGTCAGTCATCTCATCTCTTATATCAGTGGCGTAACGAGCCAACACCGGGCCCCTATGCAGGATTATCAACGCGGGGCCCCCTACTACAGCACGTGATGACGGAGCAATGTCCACCAGTAGGCTACCATGAATAGGACAGGATAGGATCATAGAGACACAGCAATTCCTGTTTTTCACCTTTATGACGCAACTGGCTGGTAAAAAGTCCCTGTGGCAGGTGGATTTAAAAATCCACCTGCCACAGTGGCTGGTGGTCAAAAAAGTTAACTTCATGCCCTGTATATATATATATATATATATATATATATATATATATATATATATATATATATATATATACTGGACTCCCGGTTTTTGGACCCCACAAATGTAGTTAAACAAGAACACACACACACACACACACACACACACACACACACACACACACACACACACACACACACACACACACACACACACACACACACTATTTGTACTTTTCACATGATTAATGTAAATTGAGTTGAGTTGTTGTAAATTGTGTATCTCCCCTGGCGAACGTGACCTGTTTGTATTGTATACACTTGTGGCTGTGTACTTGTTACGTGCTCAATAAATGATAAAAAGCCCGGATGTCCGATCCCCCGGGGCGGTAGGTGGCGCTGTGTGTGGTTTCCACATCCGCCATTAAAGCAGAGAAACTTCCGCTCCAAACTTTTGCCGCGTGCTGTCAGAAAAACAACATGGAGGCTGATAATAGCAACGAGACAACAACGAACGGGAACCGGTCCAAAGCCGAGATACTGAGAGGACTCCTCGCGGAGAAACTGAGCGCGGCCGGGCAGGACATCTGCGCCGCGGTGGAGACGACCTGCGCCGGCTACGAAGAGGAGGCGTCGGCCCTGAAGGAGGAGAACGAGCGGCAGAGGAAGAGGCTGACGGCTCTCCTGCAGCCAGAGATCAAGCTGGAGACAGTAGGTGTGTGTGTGTGTGTGTGTGTGTGTGTGTGTGTGTGTGTGTGTGTGTGTGTGTGTGTGTGTGTGTGTGTGTGTGTGTGTGTGTGTGTGTGTGTGTGTGTCTCTGTGTGTATGTGTGTGTCTCTGTTTGTGTGTGTGTGTGTCTGTCTGTCTGTGTGTATGTGTGTGTGTCTCTGTGTGTATGTGTGTGTGTCTCTGTTTGTGTGTGTGTCTGTCTCTGTGTGTATGTGTGTTTGTGTGTGTGTGAGTTTCTCGGTGTGTGTGTGTGTGTCTCTGTTTGTGTGTGTGTATGTGTGTGTGTGTGTGTCTCTGTTTGTGTGTGTGTGAGTTTCTCGGTGTGTGTGTGTCTGTTTGTGTGTGTGTGAGTTTCTCGGTGTGTGTGTGTGTCTCTGTGTGTATGTGTGTGTCTCTGTGTGTGTATGTGTCTCTGTGTGTATGTGTGTATGTGTGTGTCTCTGTGTCTCTGTGTGTGTGTGTGTGTGTGTCTCTGTGTGTATGTGTCTCTGTGTGTGTGTGTGTCTCTGTGTGTATGTGTCTCTGTGTGTGTGTGTGTCTCTGTGTGTGTGTGTGTCTCTCTGTGTGTGTGTGTGTGTCTCTGTGTGTATGTGTCTCTGTGTGTATGTGTCTCTGTGTGTATGTGTCTCTGTGTGTGTGTGTGTCTCTGTGTGTATGTGTCTCTGTGTGTATGTGTCTCTGTGTGTGTGTGTGTCTCTGTGTGTATGTGTCTCTGTGTGTGTGTGTGTCTCTGTGTGTATGTGTCTCTGTGTGTATGTGTCTCTGTGTGTATGTGTCTCTGTGTGTGTGTGTGTCTCTGTGTGTGTGTGTGTCTCTGTGTGTATGTGTCTCTGTGTGTGTGTGTGTCTCTGTGTGTATGTGTATGTGTGTCAGGGTGGGAAATTAACTTTTTTGCCCACCAGCCACAGTGGCTGGTGGATGCCCAATTTTACCAGCCACTTTTATTTTTTACCAGCCACTTTTTCCAGAATTCAAATTTATAAAAGAAAGTGCACTAGCATATTTTGAATTGCTTCAATACATCATTTTTTATTATTATTGATACATATTTTATTAATTTAGGTAAATAAAAAGTGATGTGAAAAAAGCCTGCGAGACCATGGTAACATTGTGTTTGGTCATATTCTACAGTAATTGTAGGCCTACATGTTTAATGAACAAAAAAAATATTGACTCATCTCTCCGTATCAGTAACATAGCATTAACCAGTCCCTTCAGGATTTCGCAGCCTTATTTTGAGATTGTTGCGGCCCAAAATGCCTGATTTTTGCGGGAGCTTTTGTAAAAAGTTGCCATAAAAGTTGCGATGTCTTTTGTACTTTTGTTGCAATGAAGTTGCGAGGGACAGTGAAAGTTGCTTTTTTGTATAGTTCTTTAAAAATAAAAAGGAAACTTGTTTTGGGGAGAATAAAATGACTCTGGGCTGAGATTTCCTAGTAACCTTAATAAAAGTCTCAGGATGCTGCAAATGTTGGTATAATATGAAAATGGCTGGTGGATTTAATACAAAAAAATAATAATTTATTGAATGAATCAAATTTTAACATTTCTGTCAGAGGCTTGTTGATCTACGCACTTACAATAACGACGTCATCGTGTCGTCTCATCTCCGTTTTTTCCTGCATCCACCGTGTGTGTGTGTGTGTGTGTGTGTGTGTGTGTGTGTGTGTGCTCTTGTTTAACTACATTCGTGGGGTCCAAAAACCGGGAATACAGTATACTTGTGGGGTCCGGACAGCTTTGTCGGGCCAAAATGCTGGACCCCACAAGGTTAAAGGTCTGTTTGAGGGTTAAGACTTGGTTTTAGGATTAGGGTTAGAATTAGGTTATGGTTAGGGTGAAGGTAAGGGTTAAGGTTAGGCATTTAGTTGTGATGGTTAAGGTTAGGGTAAGTGGCTAGGGAATGCATTATGTCAATGACGGGGCCCCACAAAGATAGTGAGACGCACTTGTGTGTGTGTGTGCGCGCCGTCAGTCGCGGGGGGAACTGAGCAGCACAGAGCTGACAGGATAACAGCAGCAACTTTCAGCGACTGAAAACACGTTACAGCGTACATTAATGTTAAAATGTATACAGGTTGGCAGGTCTGAAATGTTTTGCACGGCCTTTCGCTGTACGTTTTTGTCAATGCGGCACTTATTCGAAAAGTACCTTCTCTTTTTCTTTACTTCGCCCTCACCAGTTTGTACATTCATAGCTACTGCTGACTCCGCCTCTTAACACCGGGGATATGTCGCCACATTTTTTTAACCGATAATTTTCCTTTCGTCTGTACCTCAGCTCAGCTACATGGTGTCACGGACGATCGCTGAAAACTACTCGGCGAAAGTCTGGAGTTGACGTAGATATGCGTGGTCAAAGCCCCGGCTGCTAACGTTTTCATTTCCTGTAAGTTCTTCACAATAAAAGTCCTCCGTTATTTTGGTATTTGAATGTTTTTATTATGAAGCAGGAAAATCCGGAAATGTTAGGCATTTATTAGCAGTAACGTAACGCGACTCCTATAAGCATTGTGCATTGTTACTTAGCAACAGCATTGTTTGACAAAAGCTGTCCAATCCGTTACAAGGAATGTTTTACAATCTAGTGCTAATTTCCCACCCTGATGTGTGTGTATGTGTGAGTTTCTCTGTGTGTGTGTGTGTGTGTGTGTGTGTGTGTGTGTGTGTGTGTGTGTGTGTGTGTGTGTATATTGGTGTGTGTTTAACACTGAATGAGGAGAAGTATTCAGATCAGAACTTTTAACTCTAACATTACAGCCAAAAACACAGTTTCCCAACTAAGAGGTTGACGTAAACACGCTGAAACCAGGAGCACTCAATCTCTAAACTGTGTGCAGCGGGTTGCTATGGTTTCCTGGCCCTCCGTGTTACCTGCACTTATTCGGGTCGGGGGGTTTTCTATCGAAAGTACTCGCGTAACTATAGCGATCAAGATTAACGTAAAAATTGGCGGGAATTCTCCTTTAAAGTCTCCATCATCAAGAGAAATTAAACAGATCCACCAATGGTCAATATGGCTTTGTTGTTGAAAGAGTTATTTATAACTTAATGTAGACAGACAGACAGACAGGCAGACAGACAGACAGGCAGACAGACAGGCAGAGACACACACACACACACACACAGACAGGCAGAGACGCACAGACAGAGACAGACAGACAGAGACACACACACAGACAGAGAGCGACAGACAGACACGCAGGCAGGCAGACAGAGACACACAGACAGACAGACAGGCAGACACACACACAGGCAGACAGACAGACAGACACACACACACACACACAGAGACACACACACACACACACACACACACACACAGAGACACACACACACACACACAGACAGAGAGACAGACAGACAGACAGACAGACAGACAGACACACAGGCAGACAGGCAGACACAGACACACACAGAGACAGAGAGCGACAGACAGACACGCAGGCAGGCAGACAGAGACACGCAGACACACACACAGGCAGACAGACAGACAGACACACACACACACACACACACACAGAGACACACACACACACACACACACACACACACACACACACACACACAGAGACACACACACACACACACACAGACAGAGAGACAGACAGACAGACAGACAGACAGACAGACAGACACACAGGCAGACACACAGGCAGGCAGGCAGACACAGACACACACAGAGACACACAGACAGAGAGAGAGAGACAGACAGACAGACAGACAGACACACAGGCAGGCAAGCAGACACACACAGAAACACACACAGAGACAGGCAGGCAGGCAGGCACACACACACACACACACACACACACACACACACACACACACACACACACACACACACACACACACACACACACACACAGAGACACACAGAAACACAGAGACACACACACAGACAGAGAGAGACAGACAGACAGACAGTGTTTCTTGCTGTTTAACACTAAATGTGGGGAAGTATTCAGATCAGAACTTTTACTACGTTTACACGTGGCCGGCTGTTTTCACAAACGTTTTCAAAAATAACTTTGTGCACAGCGGTCAGTTTTCAGAAAAGCACCGTTTACCGGAGACGCTCTTTCCGTTCTCACCTTTCACAATAAAAGCCCCGGACACATTAGACTACAGACTCTACTGTACTACATTTAACAATTATTTATTAAACACTAAATATAAAATGTAAATAATAATATATAATAAGAAATAAGAAAGTGCAAAACAACATTCAAAATGTGCAAAGGTGATCCCAGTCCCTGCTTCTGGCAGAGCTGACATCTAGCATCGCTACAGGCGATGGAAATAATGCACGTAAAATACAAACGGGAGCGAGGGCGTTCAACAATCGCCATTATATCGAATCAACAGCCACGTGCAACCGAGCTAGCAGGTGAAGAACTCAATCAACAGAATCACCAGCTAACTCACTTTACATTTGCAAGAACTATAGACTACTACAACAGGGGCTTTCCGACCGGATAGTACTTGTACTTTTTAGAGGAAAAGTACACTTCTAAGCATTTCTAAGAACTACTCTCCCCCAAAATCTTTTTTCCCGTTTGCATTCCCACTGGCCAAGTGGCCATAGGGACTGGTAGGAGGGGTAAGCGAGCGACGCTAGCACGGCAACGGTCTTTATAGCGTCTGTCAGTACACGATCCGTTCTGCCTGCACGATCCGTTCTGCACATGCGCGAGATAATACTGTTTTACCGAGGATACGACCTGCACGATCTGTTCCACGCTAGCCTATGGCTAGCCTCCACCGGGGAGCTAACGTTAGTTTAGCTAACAGCTAATTCGGCTAACCGCTAGCTGACAGCTAGATTCAGTCTAAAATAACCTTAACTCAAACGTAATGGGAAAAGCAGGCTACAGCTAAATTAAGACTTCACAGTAATAACAATAAAGACAAGTATTGAGTGATTGTATTTTAAATGAGCACAAGTAAAGTAGAACTGACGTAACAGCTGTTATATATGTTAGGTGTTTGTTATATATGTCAACGTTTATTTTCAAGTTTTATTTTGAGGGTCTTTTAAAGTTATTACATGCTGTCTCAGCTAGCAGTTAGCCGAATTAGCTGTTAGCTAAACTAACGTTAGCTTGCCTGTGGAGGCTAACGGCAGACCGCTACAATCAGCTAGCGGTTAGCCGAATTAGCCGTTAGCTAAACTAACGTTAGCTTGGCTGTCGACCGGAAGCGTGGAACAGATCGTGCAGTGTCGTAAATCCTCGTACAACCGCGCATGCACGAACATTTTGCGCATGTGCAGAACAGATCGTGCAGGCAGAACGGATCGTGTACCGACAGCGTCGTCACTAGACCTTGGCGCCATTTACGAGAGCGGTCTGAGAGACCTCCAGCTTACCGCGAGGTCTCTGAGCCAGTCATGGCCGAGCGACGAGCTAGAAGCCGGGGCAGGCGCCTGCTGGCTGTCGCCTCACTTGATGGAGCTTCTGAACTCCGAAAACTTTTAAGCAAATTGTCAATTCGGCATCAATTATCGCAAGACTGTCTACATTCAAAATCTAAATGGTTAATTTCCCGCCTAAAACGTTGTCAGAAGTGAATTTAATGATGAATAAGATGGTGAAAATTGTTAAAAATGCCCCCTTGTTGGTTGTTGCTCCGTCTGCAAGTTCCGAGTTGGCGGTGGGCGGGACTTATAAGTTCGACCAATCAAGTACACCTCGGAAAAGGGAAAAGGGAAAAGGGAAAAGACCCTGCTCTGAAGTAGGAGCTAAAAAAGTACGCTACTGCGGTCAGAGTAACTTAAAAATCCCCGGAACACGACGAAAAAAAGTGTTCTAGGAACGTTTAGTTCGAAGAACTGCAAAAATCCCTCCACATGTACTTGACGGCCTTTTGTGCAGCGGATTTAAAAAAAAACTTTTGACCACCTAGTTAAGGCGGCAGGGTTCCTCAGCTTAGGCGGGCCGCCCAAGCTGCAAAGTGCTGCGGGAAACCCTGGTTATATTTCAATAACCGACCGTCTCAGAGCCGGAGTCTTTTTATTATAACGAACCAAACGCTGTGTGTGTGTCTCTCAGGAATGGAGGAATCGTCCCCCGTCGTCTGCGAGCCGTCCGGCGCAGGACGAGGAAGACGAAGGCGACGAGGAAAGCGAACACGAGGACCTCCGGATGACGAAGACAAGCAGGACACAAACGAGCCGAGCGTGACACAATGAATAAAGTTGATTCTGATCAGTTTTTTAGTTTCTGACGCTTCAGGTAATTTCAACTTTTCATTCACATCGAATTTGAACATCGACCGTCGTTATTTCCTCTCGGGTCAAACGTTGACCCGTTTTCAACGACTTGTACATCAGAAATACGGGGTTAGTTTAAACCAAACTGCACCCAAAAATAACGTGGATGCATGCGTGGCCTTCGCAGCCTCGTCTGTGATTCGCTCAGCATGCTCTGATCTGAACTATTAGTCAAAATAATTCATAATTTCAGCTTTTTTTTTTTCACACAAAAGTGCACACTTCAAATGACATAAAACATTACACACACTTTCATGATGGTATTTACAATTAGGAATGCAAAAAACGTTGCACTAAACGTAGTACATAGTCAGGTTTCATGTTTGTTTTTTTCGATTGTCGCACTCCATTCAAGAAAGCGCTAATTTAACGTTTCTTTGCTCGCGGACAAAAATATAGACTTCAAATTACATAAAACGTTACACAACACACAGTATCTCGATGTTATTTACAATTCGGCCGTAAAAAATGTTACACTAAACGTAGTGAATACACGTCAGGTGTCACATTTAGTTTTTCGATTGTCGAACTCCATTCAAAAAAGCGCTAATTTAACGTTTCTTTGCTCATGGACAAAAATGTAGACTTCAAATTACATAAAACGTTACACAACACACAGTATCTCGATGTTATTTACAATTCGGCTGTAAAAAATGTTACACTAAACGTAGTGAATACACGTCAGGTGTTACATTTGGTTTTTCGATGGTCGGACTCCATTCAAAAAAGCGCTAATTTAACGCATCTTTGCTCGCGTACAAAAGTGCTGACTTCCAATTACATAAAACATGACCTAACATAAAATGGCATGATGGTATTTACAATTCGGCATGCTAAAAGTTACACTAAACATAATACATGAGTCAGGTTTCACGTTTTGGTTTTTTCAATTGTCGGACTCCATTCAAAAAAGCGCTGATTTAACGTTTCTTTGCCCGCTGACAAAAATGTAGACTTCAAATGACATAAAATGTTACACAACACACATTATCACGATGTTATTTACAATTCGGCTGTAAAAAATGTTACACTAAACGTAGTGAATACACGTCATGTGTCACATTTGGTTTATTGGGAATACAGATGTGCAAACAAACATTCACACACATTCTTCAAAACAAAGAAAATAATTGAAGGGCTTTCTTGTCGTCAGCTGGTTTCAGCGTTTGGTCTTTAAATAGCTGCATTTGTACAAAATATATGTTGTTGTTGTTTTTAACCGAAACCCCAAACTTGTATGGCTGCTTTGTTGTTGTCTCTCGCCGGACATCATTTGTAATATTTACTAATAAAATGATATTTTTATGATGTATACGTTTTCAAGTGTATTTCATTCATATGTATAAAGCACTTTTAAAAAGCATGAATGTGACCAAATGTGGGAATAAAAGGTAATTAAAAGACAAGATTAAACACGATTCTAACCCAGAGAATCAGATGTAATCTTAAAAACATGTCAAACTAAATTAAAAGCAAGAGAATAGGTGTTTTTTTCGGTTTTGTTTTTCAGCCAAGTGCATTTTAAAAGCATTTAAAAAAAAAGTAGAAAAAGCTGCACCAGCCCCCGTTTGTTTTTGTTTCTTGCCGGACATTATTTGTAGCTGCACCGCCACAACCCGGAACAACACCGCCCGCGCAAAATGTGCAAAGCGGTGCAAAGTTTTTCTGCATAAAATCACACCTGTGGGGACAAATTTAAGATGCTTTACTGGATGAAAAGGTCCGGCGGCGGGTCCGAGACCACCGACGACCTCAACAACATGTCTAAAACCGACATACTGAGAGGAATAGTCACCGAGAAACTGACAACGGCTGCGCAGGAAATTTTAGCGGTTGTCGAGAGAACTATGGCCGGCTACGAGGAGGAGGCGTCAGGCTTCAGACGGGAGATCGACCGGCAGAGGAGGCAGCTGGAGCTCCTGCAGCCTCGGGTCCGACTAGATAGAAGAGGTAAGTCGCTGAATGAGCTCTACTGTAACAAATAATACCGTTACCTCCAGTCCCGATGCTCTTTTAAGGTGTGGATTGTGGAACTCTGTTTAAAAAAACTGCTAATTTAACGTTTCTTCGCTCGCGGACAAAAATGTTGACTTCAAATTACATATAACATTACATAATATAAATTCTCATGATGTTATGTACAATTCGGCTTGGAAAAAGTTGCACTAAACATAGTACATACAGTCAGGTTTCACATTTGGTTGTGATACTCCATTTAAAAACTAATTTAACGGTTATTTGCTCGCTGATAAACTTGTAGACTTCATAATGACATAAAATTGCATGGCATACATTTTCCTGATATTATTTACAATTCGGCATGCAAGAAGTCACAGTAAACGTAATAAATACAGTCAGGTTTCTCATTTTGTATTGTCTAACCATCTAAAAAGAGGCTAATTTAACGTGTCTTTGCTCGCTGACAATAGTGTAGAATTCATATGACATAAAATATTACATGACATAAATTATCATGATGTTATTTACAATTCGGCATG
>NC_050189.1:28256751-28269251 GCF_008315115.2 Sander lucioperca | reverse complement strand
GAAATATTTTAAGTAAAAAAAGTTGTAATATTTTAAGAAAAATAGTTGAAATATTTTAAGATAAAATTATTTTAAATATTTAAAGAATAAAAACTCAGAATATTTCCATAACGTTGTCTGACACTTTTTTAATACGTGGGCCGTTATAACTGACGTTCTCAACTACAATTCAGAGTTGTTTGAACTGCAGAAATCTGTTTAGAATAATACAACAAGGACGAAGCTGTAAACTACAGCTTAAATCTATCCATCCATCCATCTCTGTGTGTTGTGTGATTGCAGGTTATCGTCTCCCAGAGTTGAGTCTGAAAGGCGGCGTCGCGGCCGACCTTCCCTCGGAGAGAAACCGACCCACCTGGTCTTCAAGGTGTGCGTGCTGGAGGACCCTCAGACAGACGTGCTCTCTAACAAAGGTACAGACGACCGTGTGTTGGGTCCTTTCCCGGCATCCCGTTGCGTCCTAGCGGCGTCTAACCCTTGTGTCGTCTTCCCGTCGACTACGTGGCTTTTAGGTTTTGTGGGTCAAAATTTAAAATTAAAATTTTTTTGACTTTAAATATTGTCTTTTTTACTGAAAACATTTTGACTTTTTTACAAAAAATATTTAGACTTTTTTTACAAAAAATATTTTGTCTTTTACAAAAAATATTTAGACTTTTTTTACAAAAAATATTTTGACTTTTACAAAAAATATTTTGACTTTTTTACTAAAAATATTTTGACTTTTTTTACAAAAAATATTTTGACTTTTTTACTAAAAATATTTTGACTTTACTAAAAATATTTTGTCTTTTACAAAAAATATTTTGACTTTTTTTACAAAAAATATTTTGACTTTTACAAAAAATATTTTGACTTTTACAAAAAATATTTTGACTTTTTTACTAAAAATATTTTGACTTTTTTACTAAAAATATTTTGACTTTTTTACTAGAAATATTTTGTCTTTTTTTACAAGAAATATTTTGACTTTTTTTACAAAAAATATTTTGACTTTTACAAAAAATATTTTGACTTTTTTACTAAAAATATTTTGACTTTTTTACTAAAAATATTTTGACTTTTTTACTAAAAATATTTTGACTTTTACAAAAAATATTTTGACTTTTTTACTAAAAATATTTTGACTTTTTTACTAGAAATATTTTGTCTTTTTTTACAAGAAATATTTTGACTTTTTTTACAAAAAATATTTTGACTTTTACAAAAAATATTTTGACTTTTTTACTAAAAATATTTTGACTTTTTTACTAAAAATATTTTGACTTTTTTACTAGAAATATTTTGTCTTTTTTACAAGAAATATTTAGAATTTACTTTTTACTAGAAATATTGATGCGTTGTAACCAGATGAAATGGGAACAGGATGGTGCGATTGGTTCAGAAGTTGTATTTCCCGTTCCAGTGTTTCTGAAGTCGCGAGACCTGTCGTGTCCCCGTGGGCTGACGGAGGAGGACTTCCTGTCCCTGCTGCGCTCCAGCTTCCCTCAGCTCGCCGGAGACGACAAAACCTTCGCCATCTTCAAGTCGGACCGCAGCCGGCGACTCCAGAGACTCAAAGTGAAGAAGATGACGCCGGAGAACATCATCAGGATCACCAAGTTCCTCTACGTCCGACTGAAGGTATATTTACTTCACGTATTTACTTCACGTATTTACTATGTGAGTAGGAATCAGGAGAACGTGTTGTTGTGTATTTCTGTTCATATACTGTAGGTTCTTTGTGTTCGTATACGTTACGTGATGTGTTTTTAAGTCCAGTACCCCCTGCAGTCCTCCAGTGTACCCCTAGGGGGACAAGTCCTCCAGAGTACCCCTAGGGGGACATGTACCCCCTGCAGTCTACCAGAGTACCCCTAGGGGGACAAGTCCTCCAGAGTACCCCTAGGGGGACATGTACCCCCTGCAGTCCTCCAGAGGACCCCTAGGGGGACATGTACCCCTGTTTAAGAAACAGTGGACTAGAGTGTAGGATGTGTGTATTTTATATAGTTTATGAACGTAGATACGGAGGGATTATAAGTAACTGAGTACATTTACTCGTAGGAAGCGAGGTGATTATAGTTTAGACTTTTGGATTTTAGTTTAGTTTGTTAGATAGTTTAGAGAGAGTTTGTTAGTTTGAGTTAGTTTTCAGAACAGTTTCTCTTGTTTTTGTCAGAATAAACGTCTGAGACGGTCGAGAATAAATAGTCGTCCTCTAAATGTTAGATGTGAATTTCAGACTTTCTTTTGTATGAAGTTGTTTCCCTAAAAAACATGAACCCTTCTAGACAGGAGAGGAAGAGGAAGGAGAGGAGGAGGAAGGAGAGAAGGAAGAGGAGGAAGGAGAGGAAGAAGAGGATGAGGAGGAAGGAGAAGAGGGGGAAGATCCTAACCTTTTATGGAGCCCCGATGGCGTCCCGACTGATTCTCTGTCCGCTGCTGCTGTGGGGGTAAAAAGTGAAAAAAGCCGCCGCCGTTCAAGGTAATTTAACAAGTTACTATCTGCATAAAGAGTACTTTTACTGTTGGTACTTTAAGTATATTTTAAGGCTGACGCGTTTGTACTTTTAGTTCAGTAAACGACTGGCGGTTACAGCGCAATACGGTAATATTTAGACTTTTTTGACTTTTTTACTTAAAATATTTTGACTTTTTTACTTAAAATATTTTGACTTTTTTTTTTACTTAAAATATTTTGACTTTTTTATTTAAAATATTTTGACTTTTTTACTAAAAATATTTTGACTATTTTTACTTAAAATATTTAGACTTTTTTTACATAAAATATTTAGACTTTTTTTTACTTAAAATATTTAGACTTTTTTTTACTTAAAATTATTTAGACTTTGTTACTTAAAATATTTAGACTTTTGACTTTTTTTACTTAAAATATTTACTTTTTTTACTTAAAATATTTAGACTTTTTTACTTAAAATCTTTTGACTTTTTTTACTTAAAATATTTAGACTTTTTTACTTAAAATATTGACTTTTTTACTTAAAATATTTTGACTTTTTATGCTAAAAATATTTTGACTTTTTTACTTAAAATATTTTGACTTTTTATGCTAAAAATATTTAGACTTTTTTTACTTAAAACATTTTGACTTTTTTTTACTAAAAATATTTGTATTTCATTTACATGGTCAACATGAATAACTTATGTTTCTGCTCCACATCAGCGCTGTTCAGCAGGACACGGAGACGCAAGAGGCCGAGAGCCAGCTGGACTCTGGCGGAGACGCAGACGGAGACGAGGCGTTGGACGGAGACGACGAAGACGGCGACTGGAAACCCGACAGCGACCCTGAGCCGCGGACCTCGAAGCCGCCACCGCCCGCTCGCAGGAAGCGCAGAGCCAAAACGCCGGGCCGCGTGGAGGGGAAGTTGATCGAGCGTAAAACGCCGTGTAAAGTCTGCGGCGTTTGGTACCGGCTGATGGGCAGCCTGATCAAACACGCGTGGAGCCACGCCGAGGAATCGCCGCACCTCTGCGGCGTTTGCGGCGAGAATTTCGCCTCGCCGGAAGACCTAAAGGGACACCTCAAGACCTACCAGAAGACCCACGAGTGCTCGTATTGCTCCAAGGCTTTCTTCACCGTCACCGGCCTCCAGTACCACACCACGCGCCACACGGGCGACCGGCCGTTCAAGTGCGACTTGTGCAACAAAACCTTCCCGCGCCTGTCGAGTCTGAGCGTGCACCGATGGGTCCACGTGGAGGACAAGCCCTACAAGTGCGAGGTCTGCCCGAGAGCGTTCGGTTTGAATGCGCAGCTCCAGGCGCACGTCCGCTCGCACGCCAGGCGAGACAAGTACCAATGCAACGTCTGCGGTAAGTTCCTAACCGACCTGCGGTCCCTGTCCCGCCACAAGACGGTCCACTCGGGCGAGCGGCGCTACGGCTGCGAGGTCTGCGGGAAGCGCTTCAAGCTGGCCAACGCGCTCAAGTCGCACCAGCTGACGCACACGGAGCGCGAGCGCCCGTTCCTCTGCCACATCTGCTGCAACACGTTCACCACCAACTGCACGCTCAACGCCCACTTCCGGCGCATGCACTGCAGCGAGCGGCCGTTCGCCTGCACCGTGTGCGGCAAGGGCTTCATATCCAACGGCGAGCGCAAGGCGCACATGCGCACGCACACGGGCGAGGCGCCGTACGGCTGCTCCGAGTGCGGGCGCTTCTTCAAGCGCAAAAGCCACCTGAACAACCACGTGCGGAGCCACCTGGGCATCAAGCGCTACGCGTGCGCCGTGTGCGGGAAGGCGTGCTCGCGCCAGGAGCACCTGACCGTGCACATGCGGACGCACAACGGCGAGCGGCCGTACCAGTGCACGCTCTGCGACAAGGCCTTCACGCAGAGCCACTGTCTGAAAACGCACATGAAGAGCCACCGGGGCGGCGGCGAGGGAGACGAGCTATCCTGTGACTCCATGACTGTCCCGGGACAGCCAGACACTGTCCTGTGACTCCCATGACTGTCCTGTGACTCCATGACTGTCCCAGGACAGTCAGACACTGTCCTGTGACTCCATGACTGTCCCGGGACAGTCAGACACTGTCCTGTGACTCCATGACTGTCCCGGGACAGCCAGACACTGTCCTGTGACTCCATGACTGTCCCGGGACAGCCAGACACTGTCCTGTGACTCCATGACTGTCCCGGGACAGCCAGACACTGTCCTGTGACTCCATGACTGTCCCGGGACAGTCAGACACTGTCCTGTGACTCCCATGACTGTCCTGTGAATCCATGACTGTCCCGGGACAGCCAGACACTGTCCTGTGACTCCATGACTGTCCCGGGACAGCCAGACACTGTCCTGTGACTCCATGACTGTCCCGGACAGTCAGACACTGTCCTGTGACTCCATGACTGTCCCGGGACAGCCAGACACTGTCCTGTGACTCCATGACTGTCCCGGGACAGCCAGACACTGTCCTGTGACTCCATGACTGTCCCGGGACAGTCAGACACTGTCCTGTGACTCCATGACTGTCCCGGGACAGTCAGACACTGTCCTGTGACTCCATGACTGTCCCGGGACAGCCAGACAATGTCCTGTACACTGTCTCGGGACAGCCAGACACTGTCCTGTGACTCCATGACTGTCCCGGGACAGTCAGACACTGTCCTGTGACTCCCATGACTGTCCTGTGAATCCATGACTGTCCCGGGACAGCCAGACACTGTCCTGTGACTCCATGACTGTCCCGGGACAGCCAGACACTGTCCTGTGACTCCATGACTGTCCCGGGACAGTCAGACACTGTCCTGTGACTCCCATGACTGTCCTGTGAATCCATGACTGTCCCGGGACAGCCAGACACTGTCCTGTGACTCCATGACTGTCCCGGGACAGCCAGACACTGTCCTGTGACTCCATGACTGTCCCGGGACAGTCAGACACTGTCCTGTGACTCCATGACTGTCCCGGGACAGTCAGACACTGTCCTGTGACTCCATGACTGTCCCGGGACAGCCAGACAATGTCCTGTACACTGTCTCGGGACAGCCAGACACTGTCCTGTGACTCCATGACTGTCCCGGGACAGTCAGACACTGTCCTGTGACTCCCATGACTGTCCTGTGAATCCATGACTGTCCCGGGACAGCCAGACACTGTCCTGTGACTCCATGACTGTCCCGGGACAGCCAGACACTGTCCTGTGACTCCATGACTGTCCCGGGACAGTCAGACACTGTCCTGTGACTCCCATGACTGTCCTGTGAATCCATGACTGTCCCGGGACAGCCAGACACTGTCCTGTGACTCCATGACTGTCCCGGGACAGCCAGACACTGTCCTGTGACTCCATGACTGTCCCGGGACAGTCAGACACTGTCCTGTGACTCCATGACTGTCCCGGGACAGCCAGACACTGTCCTGTGACTCCATGACTGTCCCGGGACAGCCAGACACTGTCCTGTGCCTCAGGACCTCAGGACAGTGTCTGACTGTCCCAGGACACTACTAACAGGACAGGACAGTTTTCTTGCTGCCACTGCTTCTCTCGTTCTGTCTGGAGAGTTGGCGAAGGTGATTTTTTAATATCTGTGTCCCGTTATTGTTTAGGCTGCATTTAACATTTGAGAAATTTAGTTTGTTTTGTTCAGTAAAAAAATGTTTTTGTAAAAATAAAAAAAAAATAAAAAGCCATCCAGATAACGAAGTGGAACGTAAGTATTGCTCTGGGGTTGGTCCTGCTTTTTGATAGGAAAAAGGAAACCAAACTACATTTGCTGAAACAATTAATCAACAATCTAAAAGGTAGTTTTCAACCTGGACTCTTGTTTTCCCAGTTTGTGTTCGATGGGAACAACAATCTTTGACATTGGTGCCGTATTGAAGCGAGAAACTTCCACTAAAAGTTCTATTGTTGCCGCTGACAGACTCAGATTATTATTCTAAGTGTCTGACAACATTATGAAAAGGATTTCTAAGGAGGTCGACCTTTCTGTTAACGAGTAAGATGCTTTTTTTAAACATAAAAACATCCGAGAAATTGCGTTCGCTAAACCCACCAGACTCCATGTAAATAATCAGTCATTTAAGCATCGTAGAATACACTTCATTCAGAGTCGACAGAAACAAAATAAAACCACGAAAAGATGTTTTGGGTCGTCTCTCCACTGTTACAACCACCACAGCTCTAGTTTTGGTTGAAATAAACACAGTTTGTTATGATTTGATTGAATAGTTTACCAATTTACATGTGGAAATATGTTGGCTCTATACACGCTAAAATTACTGCTTTTTTAAATGGAGTCTGGTGGTAGCAACAAGCGTCTTAAACTTAAAGAAATGAAGTCCTTTTAGTGCCTGTTTTACTTCGCTGTAATCAGAGTTTTAAAAGTTTCAGTTTATTAGTTTAATTGTTATGAGTTTAGCCCGTTTTCGTCTTCTCGTCGACCTGCAACTTTTTGTTTTTCTGGGTCAAAATTTAAAATAAAAAGTCAACTTTTTCGTCAACCCTCCTGTTGTCCTCCCGTTCTCAAAACTTCTATATCAGAAATATGGGTTTCTTTTTAACCAAATTACTCAAAGTACAAAGTACTTGATTACTACTTTCATTGAGTTGTGGGTATTCAATTTTATAGCATTTGAAAAAAGTGAAATGGATTTAAGACGTGACTAAACTTCCAAACGTCTGATTCTCCACCAACATACGTTCCTCTAATATTAGTCAAAATCATTCATCATTTCAAAATCAGTATAAACTATGAATGAGATTTACTGACCGTGAATTACAAAAATACGTTTAAAGCTACTGGTGATAAGTTGGTGAAACATAGCATCGAAAACACTGAAACAAGTGACCCAAAAAAGTGACGAAAAGTTAGTTAGGTAGGTAGGTAGGTAGTTAGTTTAGTTAGTTAACTAGTTTAGTTAGGTAGGTAGTTAGTTAGTTTAGTTAGTTAACTAGTTTAGTTAGGTAGGTAGTTAGTTAGTTGTTAGTTAGGTAGTTAGGTAGGTAGTTAGTTAGTTAGTTGTTAGGTAGGTAGGTAGGTAGTTAGTTAGGTAGGTAGTTAGTTAGTTAGTTAGTTGTTAGGTAGGTAGTTAGTTGTTAGTTAGGTAGGTAGTTAGTTAGGTAGCTAGTTTAGTTAGTTAGGTAGTTAGTTAGGTAGCTAGTTTAGTTAGGTAGGTAGTTTAGTTAGTAAGTTAGTTTAGTTAGTTTTGAGCGAAGGACTCTAGTGGTCGACCGAAGACGACACAAGGCTTTTCCCGACATTTATAAACTTTGTCACTTTTGTTGATTTTGTTTCTGCACTTTTTTTTTTACGTTTTTTGTTTTTTCCCCGACGTTTTTGAACCTTTTTCGACATTTTTGTCACTTTTGTAATTGTTGATTTTTTTTCCAACTTTTTTGACGTTTTCGTTGTTTTTTTTAGACATTTGTCACATTTTTGACATAATTTTATCACGTTTTTTTCTAATGCTATAAAATGTAATAAAAGTGAACTACTCATTTATTTGACTTGTGAAGAGCGTCGTAGGGAACCGTCCACGTTCATTTTATATTTTCACAATTTGGTTGAAACCCAAATTTTTGAAATATAAACGTTTGTTAACAGGAGGGATGACGTGACTTTGTGTATCTTTGTGTTTGAAGACGTTATAACTGTACTGAGAAGTACTTCTTACATTTTTAATAATTAGTTTTCTGTTTTAATTATCTTCCCCTGTTGACTGTTAGTGTTTTACTGTTGCATTCAGGGAACGTGGGAAATAAAAGGTCTCTCAAACGGAGAACTTTTAATTAACGTAATCAGCCCTTAAACTCTGTAATGATCCCTAGTGTGTGTGTGTGTGTGTGTGTGTGTGTGTGTGTGTGTGTGTGTGTGTGTGTGTGTGTGTGTGTGTGTGTGTGTGTGTGTTTGTCTCTGTGTGTGTGTGTGTGTGTGTGTGTGTGTGTGTGTGTGTGTGTGATAATCTCTATTGAGAACACTTTCATATCCCACGTGGTCCTGAATGCAGCATATGGTGCCTTAGTGTGTGTTTCCCTTCAGTATTAACTGCATATATCCTGCTTTTATTTGTGTTTTAAGCTGCTGACGTATTGTACTTGTACGTGTATTACTTGTACATGTATTACTTGTACATGTATTACGTATCGTACTTCACTGTAAAACATGTTTGTGAGACCAAAATAAAGTACGTTCTGTGTAAAACATTTCCCACGTTCATGAAGTTTATGAGGAAGTTTGGTGGAAAGTAACAAAGTACATCTACTCGAGTAGAGATTTGAGGTATTTGTACTTTAATTGAGTGTTATCTTTTCACAACTTTTTTTGCTTTGAGTGATTGATTCTCCAGTGTGTGAGCTGTGTGTGTACTGTGACTACTGTGTGCGTGTGTGTCTGTGTACTGTGAGTACTGTGTGTGTACTGTGAGGTGAGTGTGTGTACTGTGAGGTGTGTACTGTGTCTGTGTACTGTGAGTACTGTGTGTGTACTGTGAGGTGAGTGTGTGTGTGTACTGTGTGTGTGTGTACTGTGTGTACTGTGTGTGTGTACTGTGAGGTGTGTACTGTGTCTGTGTACTGTGAGTACTGTGTGTGTGTGTACTGTGAGTACTGTGTGTGTACTGTGAGGTGAGTGTATGTGTGTACTGTGAGTACTGTGTGTGTGTGTGTGTGTGTGTGTGTGTGTGTGAGTACTGTGTGTGTACTGTGAGGTGTGTGTGTGTACTTTGTCTGTGTACTGTGAGTACTGTGTGTGTATTTTGGGGTCAGGAAGTCTTTTATTTTGAAGCCCTGTCCGACAGGAAGTCTCTCTTTGTACGTACAGTCCTGGAGTCTCGGCGGCGGTGCGTTCAGGGCAGCTCCAGCATGCCGTGCTCGGCGAGGATCCGCTGCGTCTGCACGTGCACGAGCGCCAGAGCGTCGATGATGGCGTGCAGGACGGGCGCGGCCTCGTGCTGCGTCTTCACGCAGACCAGCTGCAGGAAGAAGCCTCGGTCTGGGAGCGCGAGGAACACGAACTCCGCCGCCTGGCGCAGCACCCAGGGGTGATGGGGCGCCAACGCCACCCTGTAGGCGTCCCTGAGGAGGGAACCACAGACCGTATGTAAGAATGGACCAACAGACCCCGCTGCTCTGGACGGAGACCAGGGAAGGATATTAGAAGACCTTTCCGGTGATGGCATCTTTGTCACTTTTTTCTGACATTTTTCTCAATTTTTTTTTTTACATTTTTGTCACTTTGTTTTTGACATTTTTGTCACATTTTTGACATTTTGTTGATACATACATTTTTTTACATTTTTGTCACTTTTTTTGACATTTTTGTGACATTTTTGTAATTTTTTCAAATTTTTGTCACTTGACATTTTTTTCAAATTTTTTGTCACTTTTTTGACATTTTTTTTCAAATTTTTTGTCATTCTTTTTACATTTTTGTCACTTTTTTGTTGCTACGTTGCTACTCTCTGCTCGGGGCTTCTCAGGTGCTGCGAGCATATCACTCCGCCCAAGTAGCAGCAGTAGCAGTGCTTCGCCCTTTCTGAGAATATAGTTCCCAGTATGTTTACGGTTAGAAGATGGCTGTGTGTCATGTGACCTTGTTATTTGTACACGCTGTGACTCTACAAATCACAACATGTAAACAGGAACATGTTGGCGTTATTTTGTCACTTATTGGGAGCAGTAGGCTAGATGGAGCCGATAAAATGGACACAACAAAATAACAAACACGTCATTTAGATTAGTCGACTAATTGAAAAATGTAGTCGAGAGCTTAGTCGTTAGCAGCAGCGCTAGTTAGAGAAGGCGTTACCTGCTGAGCTCTCCGGGGGTCTTGTATTGTCCGTTGGCGTCCGGTCCTTCAGCCAAACCCTCCAGCATGAGCTGCAGCCACAGCAGAGAGCGGTGCAGCCGCAGCAGCGTCCTGCAGCCAGAATCCGTCCGCCGGGAGAAGTCCACCACGCCGTCTTTTAGCTCCGCCTCCACCATGGAGCGGACTGAACGGTACGCCTTCCAGAGAGAGAGAGAGAGAGAGGGAGGGAGAGAGAGAGAGAAAAAACGAAAAATAAATCAGTGTTTAACTGTTTTTTTCCGCTACACTCACTGCAGTCTCTGCAGTCCAAACGGCATGGTTTGTAGTCTCGAGCGGTCAGACGGACCGCGTTTCCCATGAGCGTGTGTGTGTTTTTGTGTGTGTGTGTGTGTGTGTGTGTGTGTGTGTGTGTGTGTGTGTGTGTGTGTGTGTGTGTGTATTAGGGCTGTTGGAACGAATGCCGAAATTCATTTCAATTCAATTCATATAATTCCAATAGTAAAAAAATCAATACTATTCGAATGCTGAAATTACTATTCGGATGTGACTTTTTTTTTATAAATATGTTGGCTAACGTTAGCTAATCTCCCTCTTCTCGCCTTGGCCTCCCCGCATATGTCCCTCATGTCACGTCTTATCAACAATAACTTAGCGGGAGTGAGAAACACAAGGCATTGTGAGGTCAGATAACGTTAGTACAACATTACGGCGCTAGCGTTACGTACCGAGTAACGTTAGTACACGGGGGAGTGACAGGCTGCGGCTGGAAATCGTAAGAAGGACGGGAAATAGTTTTAACATGACTTTAAAATCAACTTCCACCGAGCCAAAGTGCTTATGTTAACATTAGTTAGCTCGTTCTTGTTTTCTAACTGCGTCGCGAGGTACATTAACGTTAGCTTAGCTGGGAGCTTCATGAAGACAGCTAAAGGTAATGTTAGTTGCCCTACAGCTGTCAGAGTTAGCTTCTACTTATATATTACCTTCTAATAGCTGTATTCTCAGTAACGTGACAATCTGCAAGAAACAGGTTGCTTATAAATCACTAAAATAGTAGTGACAGCCCCGTTTGGCTTAGTTATTAATGCCGTTAGCATTGTTTGTTTCTTACCTAGCTAGTTTATGACAAATGGTTTCGGCTGTGCTTTCTAACATGATGTCATTGTGCTAACCGAGCACCGTTAGCCTTTACAACAGAGCTGCTTCACTACACTTGTTAGATAATGTTACATTACAGAGTTCTCTGTTGATTTGTGTTTGTCGCTGTGTGCTCGTAATGGAAAATGAATGTAAACAAAGTTGCGTGCAGGTCGCCTCAAGGCCAGGCCAATGTTGGAAGTCCCTCTAGTGGACGGACCGTGTAACAACAACCACATGCTTATAGTGGCATTGACAACGCATAAGCCTGAATAGTGTAGTACATATTATTTTACAGGCTGCAATTGAGCATTAAATATTCATTAAAAATATCAAATGGAATTTGAATGGTATTATAGAGGAAGATTGACAGCTCTAGTGTATATGTGTGTGTGTGTGTGTGTCCGGCCGTGTTTTTTTCCGCGACACTCACCCCGCTCCGTAGTCCAAACGAAGCCGGGGTTTGTAGTCCTGAGCGGTCAGATGGACCGCGTTTCCCATGAGCCTCTGCGGCACGTTTGAGGGACAGCTCTCGTATCAGAACGACCTTTTCCTTCACCTTCTGGGAGAAGAAGCTGACCATCGTCCCCAGAGACTCCATGAAACTGCAACAGATTTCATCGGTGACGAGTTAGCGTGTCCGGCTAACTGGCTAACTACCTAGTAACGCGGCTCTCGTTCCCCCTGCTCTGGCGTTCCCCCCTCTCATTCCCCCTGCTCTGGCGTTCCCCCTCTCGTTCCCCCTGCTCTGGCGTTCCCCCTCTCGTTCCCCCTGCTCTGGCGTTCCCCCCTCTCATTCCCCCTGCTCTGGCGTTCCCCCTCTCGTTCCCCCTGCTCTGGCGTTCCCCCCTCTCATTCCCCCTGCTCTGGCGTTCCCCCTCTCGTTCCCCCTGCTCTGGCGTTCCCCCTCTCGTTCCCCCTGCTCTGGCGTTCCCCCTCTCGTTCCCCCTGCTCTGGCGTTCCCCCTCTCATTCCCCCTGCTCTGGCGTTTCCCCCCTCTCATTCCCCCTGCTCTGGCATTTCCTCCTCTCATTCCCCCTGCTCTGGTGTTCCCCTCCTCTCATTCCCCCTGCTCTGGTGTTCCCCTCCTCTCATTCCC
>NC_050189.1:28245567-28249051 GCF_008315115.2 Sander lucioperca | reverse complement strand
CTCTCCACCTTCAACTAGGATTATTTTATTAGTATGAAGACTATCTGACCTCTGGATGGAAACATACTGTTACTGAACACTGAGCTTTCAGTCTGGTTCTATTTATATCAACACTCTATGCTGCTGTCTCGGCCAGGACTCTCTTTTAAAGAGACTCTGATCTCAACGAGACTATCCAGCTGGTTATTAATAATCATTATTAGTTTAGTTATTAAAGGGGGAGGAAGTCGGAGTGCCTGAGACCATGAGCAGGTTTAACTAAACGTGACGGTACCCTGATGAACAGTGTAGACGTCAGAGATCCTTCGTCTCTCTGCTGTCAACATCAGACTAGCTGCTCTGGTACTGATGACCCATCAGCAGCTCTGTTTCTGATTGGCTGCTGTCTGAACTGAACAGGGACTGAAAGTAAAGAGTCGGGACTTTCCAGAGACGCTGGTTCAGGTGACTACAGGTCAACAGAGACCAATGAGAGTTACTCAAAAGCTCATAAAGCAAACATGGAGCCCGTTGTTGGCCCATAACGCTGGTTGGCTCACGATGGGCATGCGCACTAGCAACAATTTGTGTTGTCGTAGCAACCGGTAGCAACATGCGCGTTCATGAGCTCCTCTCTCGTGTCTCTAGTAGCGAACTCATGAACTCACGTTTTCATTGTCTAAATATCACTAACGTTAAACACTGTGTTTTGTTGTTCCCGATCGTTTACAGGCTTAGCTAAATAAACAATAGATGTATTTAGACAACCAAGGAGATTAATCATTAGGTTGTGCTACTAGCTAGCTAGTTAGCTACTACTAGCGCTAGCTGTTAGCCTGCAGTTGGTGAACAGAGCTCATCCACGTTACAAGCTCAGCATACAGCCCTCGATGGATACATAAGAGAGAACCAAGGCCATGTAATCACTATGTCTGTAGTAACGTATGTAGATATAGCTAGCTATGTACAGATCTTAATACAGCCATGCTAGCTACCCCTGATGTAGCAACTAGCTAGCTAGCCGATAGACCCGCCAGTATTGGGAAACGCTATGACGGTACATCCACGTAGCTAACAGGCTTACAGCAGCTACATACATACATCCGGGATGTATCATGACTTCATAAGATAACACCATGGACGTATTAATAGAACACATGGTGAATGACACCATTAGCTATATCCATTAGTACAGCTAGCTACATACAACCATAGCTATATCCCATTATTACAGCTAGATACATACAACCATTAGCTATAACCATTATTACAGCTAGCACTTACCACCATAGCTATATCCATTATTACAGCTAGCTACATGAGCTCGGGAGAACAGTCATGTGACGGTGGGGGGGCGCAGTACCGCGGCTCTGCTCGCGTCCACTATGCTGCGTTCATCATGCCTAATTTAATAATGCTGGATTGCTTCTAGTAAATGTTAAAATGTTGAAAACGTTACGTTTTAAACAAGGACCCTTCAGTGTTCAGCTGGTAAGTGGATATACCAGAAACAAATTATCCGCTGAAATATAGACGTTTCTTCACCATGCTAAGTCTTTCTGGGCCATGGGGGGTTGCAGTACCACCGTTACACTAGGACCACGGTGGCTTTAGACGCTCGGCGCTCTTTCTGGGGGCTTGACAGAGACGCTGCAGAGTCTGGTCACATGACTGCAGAGTCTGGTCACATGACTGCAGAGTCTGGTCACATGACGACAGAGTCTGGTCACATGATCTGCAGAGTCTCTTCACCAGCCTGTCTGGTGACTCTGACTGCTGCTCTATCTCTTCGTGGGTTAATATAGTAGAACTCAGACCTGGAACCTGTTTACTCATATTTATCATACTGTAGGTCAATAATAATAGTATTATGGTTACACACAACATTTCAAACTAAAGTTTATAAAGTTTTCTACAGCAACACATTCTCATTAACGCTTTCAATATATATCGTACGGAATTATGGGCCCACTGGCAGATCACATAACAGTTAAATTAGCTGAGGAAAAGGTCAGGGTCTATATCCACGATGTTCCACCTTCTGGATGCATGTATTGCCCCCAGATTGCGTCCCCTTCCTCTGTCTCTGTGTTGGTGTTCTAACTCGGTGGATGTCTAAGGACTATGGTTAACTGCTCCTCAGATCTCTGCAGGGTAATCCAGACAGCTAGCTAGACTATCTGTCCATATCTCACCACTAAAACGTTACTAACCCCTTAACCTGTACTGGGGATTATGTCCCGTGTTGTACCGTTTCCCGTCCCTCCGTTGTTGTCCCCCGTCAATGCCAACCGTCCCTGTTGTTATTTTCCTAAACCCCAACCGCTCCCGCTCTGCTTGTCACATTTCCGTCCCGTTCTTGTTTTCCTAAACCCAACTTTCCCGCATTAACGTCGTAGACATACACACAATGGATGAGGTCGTTTCCAGAGGTGTGGACTCGAGTCATGTGACTTGGACTCGAGTCAGACTCGAGTCATGAATTGATGACTTAGACTACGCGACTCGACAAAAATGTACAAAGACTTGCAACTCGACTTGGACTCACATCAATGACTCGTGACTTCACTTGGACTGCACCTTTGACTCGAGAAGACTTGCTACTTTCCATGAAAACTGGGAAGAAAATGTTCCACGGCCGCGCCGCTCTGTTATCTGCATCTGTGAAAAAAAATGTGCACCACCTGTATGCATGCAGAGAGCACGCAGCGCTGCCTGCACGACATCCAATCACATGTAGTCCCACGTTGTTTGATTCGACAGCATCTAAGCAGGCCACATTGCAAGAAACCAATGAAGCACAAGCAACAACGCGCCAGTTGGCAAAAATGACACCGAAGGTAGTTTCGTTTGGTTATAAAAATTACGAGGTAGTCGACAAAAAAAGAGTTGCAATTTGCAAAACATGCGGGTTACAAGATTACAGACGGAGCTGCCACAACGTCCAACTTTGTTCGACACCTGAAGTTGCACAAAGAAAGGTAAGTTTGAACGAATGCTAAAGCACCTTATCGGATGTATGTACCGTAACTTACTAGCTGCTGCATATTTACTGTATCAACGACACAGTAAACGCACGTCTCCACTTGCTGGTTCATGCTTACAAAAATAGGGATTTTTGAACCCTGATTATATGAGGTACATGAGTGTAGCACACTCAGATGGAAAACCTCGCCACATCATGTCAGCGTCCGTTTTAAAGTAACGTTACCATAACACAGTCACAAGTAGATCCACCATTAGCCTTCCCTTTTCATATCAGGGTTGTATTCGCTATAACTACCGCCTAGCTATACATTATCCCGCTTATTACATGGCTACCTACCAAATAAATACTTTGACACAAAATATTCATTTAAAAAGGAGTTTAGTGATTTAAAAACGAGTGTATGCGTCCGCTACGAACTGCGTCCATAGCAACGCTCTGTTTTCCATGGCAACGGTCTGTTATCAAGAAATAACAGACCGCATTCTACATTGGAATTCAACCCAAGCCATAGCCTAT
>NC_050189.1:28228067-28240567 GCF_008315115.2 Sander lucioperca | reverse complement strand
AGGTGTATACTATATAATGTCTGTATGGACCACAGTGTTAGTGTATACTATGTAATGGTGTTAGTGTATACTATGTAATGGTGTTAGTGTATACTATGTAATGGTGTTAGTGTATACTATGTAATGGTGTTAGTGTATACTATGTAATGGTGTTAGTGTATACTATGTAATGGTGTTAGTGTATACTATGTAATGGTGTTAGTGTATACTATGTAATGGTGTTAGTGTATACTATGTAATGGTGTTAGTGTATACTATGTAATGGTGTTAGTGTATACTATGTAATGGTGTTAGTGTATACTATGTAATGGTGTTAGTGTATACTATATAATGGTGTTAGTGTATACTATATAATGGTGTTAGTGTATACTATATAATGTCTGTATGGACCACGGTGTTAGTGTATACTATATAATGGTGTTAGTGTATACTATATAATGGTGTTAGTGTATACTATGTAATGGTGTTAGTGTATACTATGTAATGGTGTTAGTGTATACTATGTAATGGTGTTAGTGTATACTATATAATGGTGTTAGTGTATACTATATAATGGTGTTAGTGTATACTATATAATGGTGTTAGTGTATACTATATAATGGTGTTAGTGTATACTATGTAATGGTGTTAGTGTATACTATATAATGGTGTTAGTGTATACTATATAATGGTGTTAGTGTATACTATATAATGGTGTTAGTGTATACTATATAATGGTGTTAGTGTATACTATATAATGTCTGTAATCTACTAGTACCGGTCACGCGGCCACGGTGGTCCGTGCATTGTCGTCGACACATGCAGCCTCTTTCCTGGAAGTCCTTGCGTGTCCTTATGACCGACACAAGTCCCCAGCGGTCCGCTGCGTGTATGTATGAGCCCGTCTCCACCGCATCCATCAATGAGGTTGTCAGCTTTGTGTCTGCCTGGCGTGCTCTGTTTGTAGGACGGCTGATTGAACCGCCAGTCCTCAGCGATGTTGTGGCATGTGTCACGTAGCTCTCTGCTCAGAGCGCCGTCCAGCAAGAAGCCACGAAGCTTAAAACGCTCTCTAAAGTTAGCGTTGGCTGCTTCCTGCTGGCCATGGTCACTCTGCTACAGCCTCTGTCACGGCCGTGTGGAGCTTGTGAGAAGGCCGTGTCGCTGTCAGATCTGTCCCTGGGAAAAGTAACGTTGAGCCGAATTGAAAAAGGAACTACGTTTCGTTACGTAGCGCGTTAACTTAAAAAAGTAGTTTTGTTACTGTAACACTGATTATGACCCATCCAGACCTCTCAGCTGGTCTGGGTCAGATTCTGCTTCCTGTCCCCAAAGTCACAACTCACCAGAGAGGTTCAGTGTCTCTGCTCCACATACTGGATCTGGATCTAACTGCAGGTCTCACTTCTTTTAAATCAAGTCTGGAGACTTTTCTAATAATAATAATAATGAATTGAATTTATAAAGTGCTTTTCACAAACTCAAAGTCTCTTTACAGGGCAGGTAGATAATAAAAATAATGCAAAACAAAAAACAAAGTTCAGGCCCAGATGAAGGGGGGGGGGGCTAGGGATAGGCAGAGGTGAAGAGATGGGTCTGGAGGGGGGACTGGAAGATGGAGAGGGACTCAGAGGTGCTGTAAATCATTTCTTACACTACACACTCTCACTTTATTCTTTTTCTATTTCATACCAGTATTATTCTCTGTTATCTGTTTTTATTTTCTCTTTATCAGATGTTAATAATTGTTTGTAACGTCTCTTTAATGTTTTATAGTTTAATTGTCCTGCTGCTGTCTTGAGTCCTCCATCACTGCAGGCTGATGTGAAATGCATGCTGGGATATTTGAATAATAAACCATGAGGAAGGTGAATCAGACTGATGATGGAGGTCTGAGGGGTCAAAGGTCACCTCATGACTCCAGCTGGAGTCTAAACCTGCAGCTCCCAGACTGTAGAAACGTCATTAGTATGAATGTATTTACTGAAGTGGTCTGTCTGTGATCACAGATATAGAAATCAACTTCATAACTAACTGACCTCCTCTCTCTCTCTCTGCTCCTGGTAACTGATGACTCATCAGCAGCTCTGCTTCTGATTGGCTGCTGTCCTGGAAGTCAAAGTAAAGAGTCGGGACTTTCCAGACGCTGCTGTGTTCAGGTGCTGCAGGAAATCTCAGTGTCTTCATAATACCTGAGTGTTACAGCTGATCCTCAGGGTCAGAGGAGGAGGTGGTAAACTCCTGGTTTTACAGAGACACCTGAAGGCATCGTGTGGTCTGACTGGTTTTGGTGGTGACCAGAGAACGAGGAACCAGTTCCCCAAACACACCCAGACTCTCAGATCAAGTTGTTATGATTCTCTCTACAGCTGCTGTATTATAACACACTAACACATCATCCTCATCATTTCATCTCTTTATTCATTTATAAAGGCAGCAGAGAAACTAACACATCATTAAATAATATTATACGTATTATTTATATATTAATATGTTTAATGTCCATTTCTTTTGTTAAACACTTGTTGGTTTAATCTGTTCATGTTGGAAATTATTTTCCCACAATGCATTGCTCAGAGGAAATAAAGGAGCATATACAACAAAATACGTCAAATATTAAATCTTTAGAGAAACATGAAAACATATTCCATCATAATAAAAGAGTAATATATGAATATATTGAGGTGACCAGTAAAGACTAGAAGAAGAAGTGTAACCAGCTTAATGTTGAGAGACGTCTTCACTGGTCACCAAGAAGAAGAAGAATCAGACCTTTAGATCATCTAGAGAGGGACATGAGGGAACTGAGATTACTGTTGTAGCTTATTATTACAATCATACTATAATATTATATAATAATATAAAATAAGAGAAGGTTTTCTATTTTTAAAAACATTTTCTATTGATCAATACATTGTGTGTGATGTTAAATAATCAGTAGTGGTGTAACAGACGGTTCAGCATGTTAACTATGGATTAATATAACCAGAACCATAGGGAGAAGGTGAACTGCTGCTGTGAGACCTGATCCACATGATCAGGGGTCAAACTGGGAGGTAGGGACCAGAGACCAGAGACCAGAGACCAGACCAGAGACCAGAGACCAGAGACCAGAGACCAGAGCCAGGCCAAGCTCCTGGCTTCAGATGAAAGATCAACGTTCCTGAGGTCAAAGATGAAATACTTTGAGCTTCAGAAGCATCTCTCAGCATCAGTTCTGGGTGGTTCGCTACGTTAAAGGACAATTCCAGCACAAAGTGTGTATGGAGAACGTATACAAGCAGGCGCCATCTTGGGAAAGCAGTCATGACCAGTGAAATGACGAACGCCGTGTAACCAGTAACCAGGAACATGGCTCAAGCACGGCGCTCGTCGTTCAACTCGTCATGACTGTTTTCACAAGATGGCGCCTGCTTGTATACGTGAACGCTACTGTCTTTATAATCTATCTTTTTAATAAACTGTCTGTACACTTACAAAGTTCTCAGTGTTTGTGTTAACATGTAGGGACCTCATTATGCTACTGTGGAAGTGTGGTGATATTTAGAGCCTTGTTAGTGCTGTAGAAATAGAGATTTATTTCCCTCTGCCAGAAGACTAGCTTTAGAAGCTAATCAGCTGTTAGCGCTAGCTTGTTTTAAGCTAGAGACTCATTAGATTAGCATGACAACATGTCCCAGAAAACGGTCGACTCAGTATCAATGTGGTATTAACCCCTAGGGTCATTTTGCGCAGGAACTGTCCTTTAGTGGGAGCTGTTCCTCTGTCTCCACCCCGGGGGAAACACCACCACAGCCAGGTCAGAGTGGTGAAACCGGGGATCATGGGTAGGCAGCTCTACCTGTACGGGGGACGGCAGAGAGACGTCACCTCTGCAGCATGCTCTGCTACTGTTCAGTTAACAGGGACAGCAATAGAAATAGAGAGGTTGAAACTGTGGTTACTTATTAAAGCCCACGCAGACAACGCTCGCTTATATATAATATAATATATACATATATATATATATACAATATAATGATGCTCTGAGACACGCTGTACCACGTTCTCCAGTAGCAATCTGTTAAAAATAGCATATACACATATATAGGGCTGTCAAAATAACACGTTAATTTCGATTACTTAATCTGAGAAAAAATAACACGTTAAAAAAAATAATGAAGATGAATCCATTCCATATTGAGGTTTGACCCGGAGCCGTTCTAGCCTCCATTGGACTGTAAAATGAAGGAGGGAGACGAGAATGTGCTGCCTGGATCATTAACTGGAACATTTACTGTAAAAATCTTCTTCCTGCCAACCCTGGCTACCGAAATCTGGAGCCACTGATATGTCTGCTCTTCTCTCTGATGCTCTGAAGACGATACAGGAAACACAAACACCGCTGCACGGGACGCTAGTTAACACTATACTCTACAGCAGCTAACGTTAGCCTACCACTAGCTAGTTAACACTATACTCAACAGCAGCTAACGTTAGCCTACCACTAGCTAGTTAACACTATACTCAACAGCAGCTAACGTTAGTCTACCGCTAGCTAGTTAACACTATACTCAACAGCAGCTAACGTTAGTCTACCGCTAGCTAGTTAACACTATACTCAACAGCAGCTAACGTTAGTCTACCGCTAGCTAGTTAACACTATACTCAACAGCAGCTAACGTTAGTCTACCGCTAGCTAATTAACACTATACTCAACAGCAGCTAACGTTAGCATACCGCTAGCTAGTTAACACTATACTCGACAGCAGCTAACGTTAGCCTATCACTAGCTAGTTAACACTATACTCAACAGCAGCTAACGTTAGCCTACCGCTAGCTAGTTAACACTATACTCGACAGCAGCTAACGTTAGCCTATCACTAGCTAGTTAACACTATACTCAACAGCAGCTAACGTTAGCCTACCACTAGCTAGTTAACACTATACTCAACAGCAGCTAACGTTAGCCTACCGCTAGCTAGTTAACACTATACTCAACAGCAGCTAACGTTAGTCTACCGCTAGCTAGTTAACACTATACTCAACAGCAGCTAACGTTAGTCTACCGCTAGCTAGTTAACACTATACTCAACAGCAGCTAACGTTAGTCTACCGCTAGCTAGTTAACACTATACTCAACAGCAGCTAACGTTAGTCTACCGCTAGCTAATTAACACTATACTCAACAGCAGCTAACGTTAGCATACCGCTAGCTAGTTAACACTATACTCGACAGCAGCTAACGTTAGCCTATCACTAGCTAGTTAACACTATACTCAACAGCAGCTAACGTTAGCCTACCGCTAGCTAGTTAACACTATACTCGACAGCAGCTAACGTTAGCCTATCACTAGCTAGTTAACACTATACTCAACAGCAGCTAACGTTAGCCTACCACTAGCTAGTTAACACTATACTCAACAGCAGCTAACGTTAGCCTACCACTAGCTAGTTAACACTATACTCAACAGCAGCTAACGTTAGTCTACCGCTAGCTAGTTAACACTATACTCAACAGCAGCTAACGTTAGTCTACCGCTAGCTAGTTAACACTATACTCAACAGCAGCTAACGTTAGTCTACCGCTAGCTAGTTAACACTATACTCAACAGCAGCTAACGTTAGTCTACCGCTAGCTAATTAACACTATACTCAACAGCAGCTAACGTTAGCATACCGCTAGCTAGTTAACACTATACTCGACAGCAGCTAACGTTAGCCTACCACTAGCTAGTTAACACTATACTCAACAGCAGCTAACGTTAGCCTACCACTAGCTAGTTAACACTATACTCAACAGCAGCTAACGTTAGTCTACCGCTAGCTAGTTAACACTATACTCAACAGCAGCTAACGTTAGTCTACCGCTAGCTAGTTAACACTATACTCAACAGCAGCTAACGTTAGTCTACCGCTAGCTAGTTAACACTATACTCAACAGCAGCTAACGTTAGTCTACCGCTAGCTAATTAACACTATACTCAACAGCAGCTAACGTTAGCATACCGCTAGCTAGTTAACACTATACTCGACAGCAGCTAACGTTAGCCTATCACTAGCTAGTTAACACTATACTCAACAGCAGCTAACGTTAGCCTACCGCTAGCTAGTTAACACTATACTCGACAGCAGCTAACGTTAGCCTATCACTAGCTAGTTAACACTATACTCAACAGCAGCTAACGTTAGCCTATCACTAGCTAGTTAACACTATACTCAACAGCAGCTAACGTTAGCCTACCGCTAGCTAGTTAACACTATACTCAACAGCAGCTAACGTTAGTCTACCGCTAGCGAGTTAACACTATACTCAACAGCAGCTAACGTTAGTCTACCGCTAGCTAATTAACACTATACTCAACAGCAGCTAACGTTAGCCTACCGCTAGCTAGTTAACACTATACTCAACAGCAGCTAACGTTAGTCTACCGCTAGCGAGTTAACACTATACTCAACAGCAGCTAACGTTAGCCTACCGCTAGCTAGTTAACACTATACTCAACAGCAGCTAACGTTAGTCTACCGCTAGCGAGTTAACACTATACTCAACAGCAGCTAACGTTAGCCTATCACTAGCTAGTTAACACTATACTCAACAGCAGCTAACGTTAGTCTACCGCTAGCTAATTAACACTATACTCGACAGCAGCTAACGTTAGCATACCGCTAGCTAGTTAACACTATACTCGACAGCAGCTAACGTTAGCCTATCACTAGCTAGTTAACACTATACTCAACAGCAGCTAACGTTAGCCTATCACTAGCTAGTTAACACTATACTCAACAGCAGCTAACGTTAGCCTACCACTAGCTAGTTAACACTATACTCGACAGCAGCTAACGTTAGCCTATCACTAGCTAGTTAACACTATACTCAACAGCAGCTAACGTTAGCCTATCACTAGCTAGTTAACACTATACTCAACAGCAGCTAACGTTAGCCTACCGCTAGCTAGTTAACACTATACTCAAAAGCAGCTAACGTTAGCCTATCACTAGCTAGTTAACACTATACTCAACAGCAGCTAACGTTAGCCTATCGCTAGCTAGTTAACACTATACTCAACAGCAGCTAACGTTAGCCTACCGCTAGCTAGTTAACACTATACTCAACAGTAGCTAACGTTAGCCTATCACTAGCTAGTTAACACTATACTCAACAGCAGCTAATGTTAGCCTACCGCTAGCTAGTTAACACTACACTCGACAGCAGCTAACGTTAGCCTACCACTAGCTAGTTAACACTATACTCAACAGCAGCTAACGTTAGCCTACCGCTAGCTAGTTAACACTATACTCGACAGCAGCTAACGTTAGCCTACCGCTAGCTAGTTAACACTACACTCGACAGCAGCTAACGTTAGCCTACCGCTAGCTAGTTAACACTATACTCAACAGCAGCTAACGTTAGCCTACCACTAGCTAGTTAACACTATACTCAACAGCAGCTAACGTTAGCCTACCACTAGCTAGTAGCTGGATTAAACACGGTTAAAATGCTGACAGCTAACGCTGAACGGTGTAAAGTTTGACTGTCTTTTAGCCGTCGGAGGAACACAGACGGTGAGTTCAATGAAACTGGTAAACTACAGCCTTGTGGTGCATTTGAAGTTATTGTAAATGTCCATTCCCCATCTGATGGTTGTTTTTGTCGTTCAACAGCAATTTACTAGTGAAATAAGTTATTGTTATTGTTATACATTATTATTAAATAATTTAATGGTGACCATATGGCCTTAGCAATAAACAAGCTGTTCTTTAATGTCACCAACTGTTGTTTAGTACCTTTGTTTTCTTTTCTTTTTTTACTTTCTTAAAAAGTATCGGTTCAGGCACCGTTAATTATGTATGCGATTAATTTCGATTAATTAATCACAGAGTATGTAATTAATTAGATTACATTTTTTAATCGATTGACAGTCATATATATATATATATATATATATATATATATATATATATATATATATATATATATATATATAATGATGCTCTGAGACACGCTGTACCACGTTCTCCAGTAACAAAGACAGAAAGACAACAATCTAAAACTAATACATGGAGTGAAGATCAGGGGAGCTACTGGTCACTGCTACTAACAACAGCAAGTCTGGTCCTAATGTTAGGTTATTAACACACAAACTCATAAATACATTTTACAGTTCACACACATCTATTTTTAGGGAGTGAAACTCTGGCTCTGTGGAGTCCTGAACAGACCTGAGACCAGGTGTTATCATGTCTGTGTTGTAGGACTCTACCAACAGGAAGCTGTCCTGAACAGACCTGAGACCAGGTGTTATCATGTCTGTGTTGAGGGACTCTACCAACAGGAAGCTGTCCTGAACAGACCTGAGACCAGGTGTTATCATGTCTGGTCTCCTGTGATGTTAATCTTCCTGCTGATTTCTTCTCTTTTTATTCAGCTGTTGATCAGAGGGATCTTTGTCTCTTTCTGCCTTTCACTTCTCAGTCTGGTTGAACCGTTGTTCAGCATCATGTTCTCCATCTACAACTAACTAAAGAACATCTGTTATTATTAAAATACTAAAGAACATCTGTTATTATTAAAATACTAAAGAACATCTGTTATTATTAAAGGACTTTCTACAACTGAACACCACCTTTATATTACTTTATATAAAAATATCATCTAGTCAAACTGTAGGAAGTTTTTAACTCAACATCAACATCTGAATTTTAAAAAAACTCAATACCATAAAAAAGTTTAAAAGTACCCATTAAAAGACTTTATGAACAGTATTTCTCTCTGATCTGTCATCATGTCTGTGTATTACAGTTTATGTGAGCAGCAGCAGCCTGGCTCTACCTGGACACTGATGACATCATCTCATCTCTGCTCTCTGATTGGCTGCTCAGAGTGTAAGAGATCAGCTGCTGCTGGAGTTTCTGTCAGTCGTCCTCAGACTGTTGTTCAGGTCTACAGAGAGACTCAGACAGGTTCAGGTCTACAGAGAGACTCAGACAGGTTCAGGTCTACAGAGAGTCTCAGACAGGTTCAGGTCTACAGAGAGTCTCAGACAGGTTCAGGTCTACAGAGAGACTCAGACAGGTTCAGGTCTACAGAGAGACTCAGACAGGTTCAGGTCTACAGAGAGACTCAGACAGGTTCAGGTCTACAGAGAGACTCAGACAGGTTCAGGTCTACAGAGAGTCTCAGACAGGTTCAGGTCTACAGAGAGACTCAGACAGGTTCAGGTCTACAGAGAGACTCAAACAGGTTCAGGTCTACAGAGAGATGAAGATGATGAAGATGATGAAGATGATGATGGTCCTCGTCCTCTCTGGTCTCCTCTGTGTCTCAGCTGACGGTAAATATCAGTCAGATATAATCTCATATATCAGTCAGATATAATCTCATGTATCAGTCAGATATAATCTCATGTATCAGTCAGATATAATCTCATATATCAGTCAGATATAATCTCATATATCAGTCAGATATAATCTCATGTTTCAGTCAGATATAATCTCATGTATCAGTCAGATATAATCTCATATATCAATCAGATATAATCTCATATATCAGTCAGATATAATCTCATATATCAGTCAGATATAATCTCATGTTTCAGTCAGATATAATCTCATGTATCAGTCAGATATAATCTCATATATCAGTCAGATATAATCTCATATATCAATCAGATATAATCTCATGTATCAGTCAGATATAATCTCATATATCAGTCAGATATAATCTCATATATCAGTCAGATATAATCTCATGTTTCAGTCAGATATAATCTCATGTATCAGTCAGATATAATCTCTGATGGTGTAAACAGTAAACAGGTTGTTAGTTTACTGACAGTCAGTCTAACAACAGTCAGAGTTTCAGCAGCTGATCTTCTGTCTGGTTTCTCTCCAGTTCTACATCAGGACCTTCGTATCATCGGCTGTTCAGAGTCTGATGGAGAGATGGTGTATACTCTGGATGGTGAAGAGAAGTGGTACGCAGACTTCATCAACAAGAGAGGAGTCGACCCTCAGCCCAGTTTCATAGATCATATGACCTACCCAGGAGGTTATGAATCAGCTGTGGCTAATCTACAGATCTGCAGATCTAACCTGAAGATAAAACGTAAAGTCTTGAAGGACCTCCCACTGGAGAACGGTAACAACAAACACATCTCATACTTTACTCTCTTTTATTTATTTTCAGATTTAATTTAAACTGAAACTCTGAATGTCCTACTTTCTGTAATAAATATGTAAAATAAAAGTATACAACTTTGTGTTTCAACCAAAACATTCTTTTAATTTAATTACATTTCAGGGAGCAGAAAACATCTTCTTTTGATTTAATGTGTGAATGGTTAAAGGAAAGTTTCATATAATCATGGAAAACTCAGCAACTAGTTATCAGCAACATCAAACCAGATGTTAAGAACCAACCCTGTGATGACAGATCTCCATCCTGTTTAAGTTGTTGATGACTTGATGATCTGAATTTAAGATTGAGGTTCACATTCTACTGCCTGTCTGTCAGTCTGAGAGAGGGATCCTCCTTACTCTATCTTCCTGATGATGTTGGGGTGTATTACTATAATTTACACATTATTAAGACCCCTGACGCAAAGTTGTGATACATATATAAAACTGACTTCACCTGACTTACAATGATAATTATAATGTTTCCACCTTGAGATTTTAAATTGACATAAATATATATTAATGATCTGTGTCTGTGTCCAGACCCTCCTTCCAGTGTGATGGTCTACCCCAAAGAAGACGTGGAGCTCAGAGAGAAGAACACCCTCATCTGTTATGTGACTGGTTTCTATCCTGCTCCTGTCAACTTCTACTGGACAAAGAACGGAGAGAACGTCACCCAAGGAACCAGCACCAACGTTCCCTACCCCAACAAAGACGGTTCCTTCAACCAGTTCTCCAGACTGGAGTTCATCCCACAGCTGGGAGACATCTACAGCTGTACAGTCAAACATCTGGCCCTGGACCAACCACTGACCAGAATCTGGGGTCAGACAACTTTATTAACACTCACACTGAATACAATCAGCTCATTAACCAACCACTGACCAGAATCTGGGGTCAGACAACTTTATTAACACTCACACTGAATACAATCAGCTCATTAACCAATCACTGACCAGAATCTGGGGTCAGACAACTTTATTTACACTCACACTGAATACAATCAGCTCATTAACCAATCAAACTACAGCTGTTCTGTGTCCAGATGTGGATCTTAATGTGTCTGTGTCTGTGTCTCCAGATGTGGATCTTAATGTCTCTGTGTCTCTGTCTCCAGATGTGGATCTTAATGTCTCTGTGTCTCTGTCTCCAGATGTGGATCTTAATGTCTCTGTGTCTGTGTCTCCAGATGTGGATCTTAATGTCTCTGTGTCTCTGTCTCCAGATGTGGATCTTAATGTCTCTGTGTCTCTGTCTCCAGATGTGGATCTTAATGTCTCTGTGTCTCTGTCTCCAGATGTGGATCTTAATGTCTGTGTCTCTGTCTCCAGATGTGGATCTTAATGTCTCTGTGTCTCTGTCTCCAGATGTGGAGAAGACTCAGCCCGGTATTGGACCTGCAGTTTTCTGTGGACTGGGTCTGACTGTGGGTCTGCTCGGTGTGGCTGCTGGAACCTTCTTCCTCATCAAAGGAAACGAGTGCAGCTGATTGGCTGGGACTGATGATGATGTCATTAGGGTTATGTAGAGCAGATGTGGTACAGATGTGAGGAGCTGCTTCCTGAAGATTTAACTGGTTCTTTCTGCTTCATAGAGATATTAAATATATCTGAATGTTATTAACAGCTTCTACACAAACTCTCTGATGTTCTCTGCAGGAAATTCATATTTTAAACTGATGATCTGTGTTGTTATTATCTCAATAAATAATCATTTTAGAAACATTCTCACATGAATTACTGCTGGTATGAAATGTTAATGTTAATAAACTACACAAATAAAATAACTGATTTAACCAATGAATGTAAATCAATGTTAATCAATATGAATAAAGTGTAAGTGTGTGTAACATTAGTGTGTCCTGTTTGTTATTATAACCAGTCTGACCTGGTTAGGGTTAACCACTCTAACACTAACCTAGTGATGGTAACACTATAACATTAACCTCACTGACTTACACACTCACTTATTAAAGAGATGTATATCAAATTAATTTAATATTTTACTTTTTGTTTCATTCATGAAATCTGTGACTTGCGAGGTTATAAAATGTCTAAAATATTTATAATGTATAAAACATGTAACATATTCTGTAAGTTTTATTGTTTTACAATGTTACATACATACTTTACTCTTAACAAGTTGGTGGAGGAGGGGGGGGGGGGGGCCGAAAACCAGTCAGTATCTGGTGTTAGGGTCACGGTTCATCGGTGAAGAGAACACCTCTCCATAGTGCCAGACGCCATCGAATGGGAGCATCTGCTCCCTCAAGTCGGTTATAACAACAAACTGCAGTCAGGTCGAGAGAGAGAGAGATGGTTGAACACCAACCATAACCATAACACCAGATAATGACTGGT
>NC_050189.1:28193067-28225567 GCF_008315115.2 Sander lucioperca | reverse complement strand
ATATATACTTATATATACTTTAGTTACTCCACTACATTCATCTGTTACAGCTTTAGTTACTAGTTACTGGTTGATCCTTTACTCTTTCTACCTGGTTTAATACTTTAACTACATTCTTCTGATGATACTACACACTCTAACAGAAGGACCTTCACTGCAGTAAAGGATCTGAATACTTCTTCCACCACTGGGTAAAAGATCACACTACTGTGTACTGGTAAAAGACTAAACAGAAATCACACTACTGAGTGTCAGTGTGTGTGTGTGTGTCTCTCTGTTTGTGTGTGTGTGTGTGTGTGTGTGTGTGTGTGTGTGTGTGTCTCTCTGTTTGTGTGTGTGTGTGTGTGTGTGTGTGTGTGTGAGTGTGTCTCTCTGTTTGTGTGTGTGTGTGTGTGTGTGTGTGTGTGTGTGTGTGTGTGTGTGTGTGTGTGTGTGTGTGTGTGTGAAAACTACCTAAAACTGGAAACAAAACTAACTAAAATGAAATTGACAGAGGAAATAAACTTAAAAATATTTTAAAAATTAAAACTATTATAACCTTGGTTTAAAGGGAACTTATCTCATTCATTCATTATTTGAACAGTCAAAAACAGAATAATTCAGACACCAAATCAGGGTAAACCAACGGCCCGGGGCAAGTAAAGCGCTCCGTCGTCCCACTGGCCTGTACGGGATAGTGGGACACAAAGTCATGACAATCAAATACACAACAGTGTGAGTACCGCGTCCCACTAGCCGTGACAAACAGCGACGAAAGCCTTGATGCCTGATTGACATTGAAAACAGTGTTATGGACACTGAATTTGCTGAATTTACAGTTTATCAGACCCCAGGTGAGACAAGAGCAAGAACTAACGTTAGTGAACGCTGTGGTCCCTCTGACTCACAGCTCCAGGAGACGCTGTGTTACCGTTACATTATATCACCTCTTGAAACGTTCTAAGGCACAGTCTAGTTGCTGGAATTTCCCTTAGCGGTGGTCAGTAAGCAAATAAGTCCACTTACGGCAACGTTATTGTTCATATTTTGGCTGAATGTTTGGTAATGAGTAGTAGTGGTCATCGTGAGTGAAAATGTGATCTGAGATGCAGATTGCAGAATGTATCTCGAATTGTTTATAGCCCTGTGTGATATATGTCAAGCTGAATGGACTCACAGTAGTAATATTGATTTTATTCTGGTCCAATCATTGAAACAGAACTCTTTCTGTGAGAGAAAGGGCACATTATCCTAAATAGGGTGCTTTTAAGAAGGAATATTTGCAAATAAAACAAACTCAAAAGGAACAAGACACTTAATTAACATTACTGTTGACCACTTTTAGGATAATATGCAAACACACTCTGGACCCATAACACCTATAATATGTTGTATTACTGCTGACTACACAGTGAAGCTACTAATGCTACAGCTTTATTAGAAATGAGCACTGCACTTGTTTAACTAAATAATGAGTTAAATAATTAAAAAAAATGTATATTAAGATATTTCCACAAGCGTAATGCATTTACCTGAGAAAAGAATTCGTCCTGTTTTTCTAAATGAATGTTTTATGCTTCTATAGCCATTTAAATTGGAATGTGATACAACTAAAAAAAATATCCTAAATAAAAAGCCTGAATAAAATATAACCACTTAGGTGCTGCGCCTAATTCTTATACCTGGAGGAAAACCTGCTGTTTATTCTGACATCATGTTGGCTAAAATGTTGCTGAGATGTAATATCTAAGTCAACAGGAATGATCAACATCATGTTCATATAACGTATGATGAGTAGTTACAGTAATTATCTTGACATTTCAACAGTACTGTGGATATAATCTGATCAGACTGTTTTATCAGAAACTCAATATTAAAGGATTCAGAATAATAATAATAAACTTGATCAGGACTTCTTCAGTGTCCAGTGTGTCAGAGTTCAGTGTGTTTGTGCTCCATCAGCAGCCTGTAGTCTGAGCTGTCTGCCTGGTAACAGCTGATGGTTGGATAGGATTGGATGCTGCAGGTCATGTGATCATGTCCTCTGGTTTTTAGAGCAGCTCTCAGTGAGACTGAGTCAGTGTTTGTTAAGAGAACAGAGGAACATGGCTTCATCCTTTCTCAGAGTCTCCCTGCTCTTCATCAGCCTCTACACAGCAGGTAGGATCAATACTCTGATCACTGATCAATACACACTTTATACTGTTTATACTTCATCAGCCTCTACACAGCAGGTAGGATCAATACTCTGATCACTGATCAATACACACTTTATACTGTTTATACTTCATCAGCCTCTACACAGCAGGTAGGATCAATACTCTGATCACTGATCAATAATCTGACTATTCACTAAGGTTCAAACTTTTTTTTTTCTTCTTCAGATGGATTTATAGAATATTATCTGGACCATTGTGACTTTAACTCGTCTGATCTGAAGGACATCGAGTACATCAGGTCATTATATTACAACAAGGTGGAGTACGCCCGGTTCAGCAGCAGTTTGGGGAAGTATGTTGGATACACTGAGTACGGTCTGAAACAGGCTGATTACTTCAACAGTCAGGCTTCAATACTGGCTGGGCTGAGAGCTACGAAGGAGACGGTCTGCAAACACAACATTGATAATGCCTACCGTGCTGCTCTGACTAAATCAGGTGAGTTAGTGATTCTGTAACATCATCATCTGATTTATTAATTCACTGAATCATCATCAACTCATCTCCTGATTCATCTGATAGTTTATAATAATCAGATTTATTTAAAGTTTCAGCAGGAAATGAGATGGTGAAGTTATTCTGAACCAGTTTGATTTATGAATATTTAATTATTAGATATTATTTAAATTAAAAACAGTTTAAACAAACATTAAACTATAATCTGTTGTAATAAATGAATATTTTCTGAATGAATGAATGATGTTAATGATTAAATCACAGCACCACCTGCTGGCTGAACCCTGGTACTGCAGCTACTGATAATACATATTAATATTATAATGATTATAATGATTATTCATTATGATCTCTACTGAGAACAGTCATATTATTATGACTAGTGTTATATTTAAACATCAGATGTTAGACTCTAGATTTACTAGTTTATAATCATTCTCTCATATTGAAATGTTATGGTGTGATGACTGACTTCATAACATTTAAATAATATAAAGTCATGTTCCTGTTATAAATGATTTACTGCCAAACTGAGAACTGCTCTAAATAATAATCTTCAGTATGTTTCAACATTTATTTTAATCTCCTGATTTCATCTCATTTCTGCTGTTAATGGCAGTTTTTATAATGCTGGATTCTCCCAGAATGCTCCTGGGAAATCTGTCAGTCAACCATCAAAACCAGTGGGCGGGACATAAGTGAAAGGCACCAATCAGAGGCCACCATTTCCCTGCTGTGGTTTGTGAAGGGTTGTGGGCCGAGTGGAAGGACATTTAATGAAGGGACATAATGAATAATGTGATGGACATGTTTGGTGTGTTCCAGCTGAGCCCTATGTCAGACTGAGCTCTACGGCGCCCTCTGGTGGTAAACATTCAGCCATGTTGGTCTGCAGCGTCTACGACTTCTACCCCAAACAGATCAGAGTGAAGTGGACCAGAGACGGACAGGAAGTCACCTCTGATGTCACTTCCACTGATGAGCTGGCAGACGGTGATTGGTACTACCAGATCCACTCTCACCTGGAGTACACGCCCAGGTGAGTCACCTCCAGGTCCAGTTAGGCCCTGGTCCAGTTAGGTCCAGGTCCTGGTTCAGGTCCAGGTCCAGGTTCAGGTCCAGGTCCAGGTCCAGGTCCAGGTCCAGGTCCAGTTATGTCCAGGTCCAGGTTCTGGTCCAGGTCCAGGTTCTGGTCCAGGTCCAGGTCCAGGTCCAGGTACAGTTCTCTCAGTAAGAGACAGCATCTCTGATGTGCTGGTTTGTGTCAGCAGGTCTGGAGAGAAGATCTCCTGTATGGTGGAACACGCCAGCCTGAGAGAACCTCTGATCACTGACTGGGGTAAATACCTGTCTGACTCTCTACCTGTCTGACTCTCTACCTGTCTGACTCTCTACCTGTCTGACTCTCTACCTGTCTGACTTTCTCTCTACCTGTCTCTGTCTCTTTCCCTATCTGACTCCCTACCCTTTTTGACTATCTCTCTACCTCACTCTTTCTATACCTGTCTCTCTACCTGTCTGACTCTCTCTCTATCTGTCTGTATCTCTCTCTCCCTGTCTGTCTCCTCACCTGTATCTCTCTCTCCCTGTCTGTCTGTCTCCTCACCTGTCTCTCTCTCTCTACCTGTCTCTCTCTCCCTGTCTGTCTGTCTCCTCACCTGTCTCTCTCTCTCTTCACCTGTCTCTCTCTCTCCCTGTCTGTCTCCTGACCTGTCTAGCCCTCTCTACCTGTCTCTCTCTCCCTGTCAGTCTGTCTCCTGACCTGTCTGTCTCTCTCTCTCCCTGTCTGTCTGTCTCCTGACCTGTCTGTCTCTCTCCCTGTCTGTCCTCAGACCCGTCCATGCCTGAGTCTGAGAGGAACAAGATTGCCATCGGAGCCTCAGGACTGATCCTGGGTCTGGTCTTATCTCTGGCTGGATTCATCTACTACAAGAGGAAGGCCCGAGGTCAGAACAGAGCTCGCTGTAGATTAGTTCAGACCTCTTTACACAACATTAGACCAGTTTCACAATAGTTCCAGTCAAGGAGGAGTTCCAGACCAGGTCCAGAGTCTCAGACCAGGTCCAGACCAGGTCCAGAGTCTCAGACCAGGTCCAGAGTCTCAGACCAGGTCCAGAGTCTGAACCCTGATTATCTTTACTAGTCCTTCTGAAACCTGTCTCTAAAAGTTCTTCTCTAAAATAACCTTGTTGTTTAGTTTAGTTTCAGACCAGTTCAGTTTGAAGGACTAATGTCTGGATGTGTTGTCTCTTCTCTTTGATCCAGGACGGATTCTGGTTCCCAGTAGCTGATTCTGGACCTGGTTCTGGTCCTGTAGCTGTTTGTCAGATGGAATAAAAAGCAGCAGCTGCTTCAACCTGCTTCGTGTGTTTCCAGTCCTGGACCAGGTTTAGTCTGGACTCTGGTGTATCCCAGCTGGATCTGAACCTGATCCAGGACTGTGGTGTTACCCTGCCAGTCCTGGACCAGGTTTAGTCTGGACTCTGGTGTATCCCAGCTGGATCTGAACCTGATCCAGGACTGTGGTGTTACTCTGCCAGTCCTGGACCAGGTTTAGTCTGGACTCTGGTGTATCACAGCTGGATCTGAACTCTGCTTCATCTACATGTGATATGATTCTTTACTGTGTGAAATCAATATTTTTCAGCCACTTCTATCCCCAAACGTAATAACTCTGGTCTTTAAATCAAATATAATCAGTTCTGTGAATGATTTGGGGGCTGCAGGTTGTGTGATTGTTAGATTTCTATATTTTTACTGGAGTGGAACATTTTCTAACCTAATAAACTGATCAGAAAACTCTCTGACTCACTGTGGATTCATTGATCAGATAATAAACTGGAAGTATTTCATCTAGAAAGATCCAGCTCTCATAACTACTTCTTCACCAACAGTTTAAATTAGTTACAGCTGCTCCCTCTGAGTCAGTCACTTAACTCAGATTTATTCATCATTTAGTCTTTTTCATGCTCAATTATTCATTTCTAACAAACTTATCAGAACAAAACTGAGAATCAGAACTTTTTCTGACGTTTTCTCTTTTTTCGACATCTTTTCAATGTTTTTGTCTCTTTTTTGATGTTTAATGTTTCTTTTCTCTACCATGTATAAACACCACTAACACCAACTTATTACTAGTTTTACACTTATTTTATACAATAAATCTCATTTATAGGAAATTATAATAATATAATCCTTATATAAAAAATAACAGAAATTATGAATTATTTTGGACTAATATAAATTGATTAATCACAGACGTAAATATCAACGTTCAGGGAAACAGTTTCTAAACATTTCAAATGTTTTTCTGCAAATGCTAAAAAAATAATACACCAAAAATTTAATAAAAGTAGAGATCTGATCTTTCCTTGTACTTGTGAAGCGTGTTCTATAAAATATTCCAACTTGTTGGTCTTATTAGGAGCAGAGTTATATATTTCTACATTAATTATCATCTGTAATGAAAAGAGAAAATCTAAACTATGAACCAGTGAATGAGCTGTTGAGGAGATTCTTCTCCAGTCATATAAAAACATTTCTCCCTCTCAGTGCAGCCAAGACAAGATGTTACACAACTCCTGTTCAGACACACACCAGTCATCAGATGATCTGGATATATATATTTAATATAACATGAATCAAAGTCTTTCCAACCAGTCAGCTAACTAAATGAGAGTCCAGACTTAAAGTGGTCCCTCTGTCTGGTCTCTGGTATCAACCAGCAGATTGTCTGATAAAAGATGGAACTGATGATGAACATATCACAACATGTGTCTGAGCTGCAGGATTCAGATGATCCAACTTGTAACTCAATCTCTGGAGTTTAGTTGGACTAAATGTGTGTTTGTCCTTTCAGACATCAGCTTTCTTTCTCAGTTTCCTGATCAGTTCCAGTGATCAGTGGTGTTGGAGCTGAGCTGAGTTCATTACTGCTGTTGCTGTTCAGTTAAAACAGGTGTAATAAAGTAGATCTGGTCATATTCAGAGAAGGCTGACTGCTAGCTGACATCAACAGTGGGATTTAAAAGCCAACGCTGCCCCCTAGAGGCTGAACTCTGGACCTTCATCTCCAGGTCCAGGAGGAGTTCTGATTCTCTTTACTGTCCAATAGTTTCCATGTGGACTTAATGAAGAGTTACCACTGAATATAATGTCAGAACTAAGTCACGGTTTCTATTCCCTTCATACCAATGAGATATACACTTAGTTACTGGAGTCTACTTATATGGAGCCATCTCACATTGTTAGAGATCCTTTAGTCAGCAGGTGACGCTGCTCTGAGGACGGGAAAGTCTCCACGTTGTTCTTCAACAATATAACAACTATTATGGGATGTATTGGGATGAAATGTAGTTCATTATTCATGTTCCCCTGACGATGAATTGTAATAACTTTGTTGATCTTCTGACTTTTATCAGCTCAACATTTTAATGTGTCAGAGCTTTGGTTCATCAAACTAAACAAACTGTTATTTTTACTAATCACACACACACACACACACACACACACACACACACACACACACACACACACACACACACACCAAAAAATAAAGTCTTATCTTAACGAGGGCTGTAATTGTTTCCATCCTGTCCCCCCCCCCTTTAGACTCTGCTGCAGTTCTGCCGCCGTCTGCTGGACAAAGACAGGAACTGACCCAGAGTCAGCAGCACTCTGAGGGGTCAGACATCTTTACTATCCAACAACACATATACTCTACATCATACATATATATATATAATATATATATATATATATATATATATATATATATATATATATATATATATATATATATATATATATATATATATATATATCATGTAGTGAGGCTAAAGGGCCTATTACTTTGTGACCAAAGACCAGCCCAAACTCTCTTGGGACACCTCTCTGGCAGCTAACATTAACCACGGTAACCCCTCCTCCCAGTCACGGTCCATCTCAGTGCAGTGAACACAGAGAAGAGACTTCAGGGTTTGATGAAACCTTTCTAGAGCTCCTGGGCTCTGAGCATGGTAAGCTCTGGACTGAGAATGTTTGACATTTAGCTGCTTTAACACCTCTGCAAACAACTTTGAACAGAAGTTAGAACCCTGATCAGACTGAATAACCTTTGGAATACCAAAAATAGACAGGAAGTGTGTAAGAGCTTTCACAGCTGACTTAGTGGTGATGTTTGTGAGGGGATAAGCAGCAGGATAACGTGTATCCTGACACATCACTGGAAGCAGAAAGGTATTTCCAGCTTTTGAGCGTGGCAAAGGACCAACACAATCAATGATCAAATTCTCAAACGGATGTTCAGCAGCTGGAATAGGATCCAGATGGGCAGGTTTAATGACCTGATTTGGTTTACCAGTTAAAAAAAATGTCGCAGAACTCGATCATAGGTTTTCCTTACCCCTAAATGACCTGCCATACCATCAGGAGCTATCTGAAGTACAGCAAGTCTCAATGTAGACGGCAGAACTATTTCATCCCCCACAAAACAGTCCCCCTGGGGAACCCACTTCCTCACCAACAGGCCGTCTGGGAGGAAATAACCACAAGCTGCACTCTCCATCTCATCATCCGGAAGAACCTGGCTGTACAGAGCCTGAAGGGTTGGGTCATCTCTTTGCTCTTTTACCAGATCACTGCAAGACATAGGCAAGGGGAAAGCAGGCACAGGAAACACAGACTCTCTTTTCTTAACTGGACTATCCAGACAGGAACCATCACTGGCTCGGCTCATAGCTCGTGGGAGGCCGCACCCCCATGACCACATCACCCTGCACCAGATCTGAGAAAAATGTCAATTTATGCTGTGGAGCAGAAAAAACAGTCAACCCATCCCCCGGACATCAACACTGGAGCCGGTGTCTGTCTCAGAGGAGACAGACAGCACAGAGTCCACAATAAATGAGTCAAGCGCCCCTGAATCTCTTAATATTTTTACAGGAACTCTCCTGCCACTCCCAACCAGTGAAACATAACCATCAGCTACAAACGCAGCATAACCGGGTTCAATCTCCTCATTAGCTGAGGAAACAATCTGCTGTTGCTCCATCACAGGAACCCTAGTCCCCGACTCTGATGAAGGTTTTGTGTGTTTCTGCACAGCAGCAATGACACGACTTCGCTCTGCATGCAAAGACGCAGCAGCAGCAGACGATTATACTGGTGAATACCCGATTATACTGGTGAATACCCGATTATACTGGTGAATACCCAGGCTTCAACTTCAACACCGGGCACTCATTCCTCCAGTGACCCTCACCCAAACAGTAATTACAGACATGATTTGGATCCAGCTTCCCCTGGAAACCCCTGTCTGCTTCAACTGAAAACCTTTCTGTCCCTTCTGACAAACTCCTGTTAGAGTGGGCAGCATCTCCACGACCACGGTTCTCCCAAAAAAACCTCTATGGGTCAAGACAAACTCATCTGCCAATTTAGCAGCATCTGTAACCTTGCTTACCTTCTGTTCATTTATATAAGTTACAACACGACCAGGCAGAGTATTTTTAAACTGTTCCAGCAAAATTAGTTCCTGCAAATCCTCAAAGGTTTTTACCTGAGACGCAGCACACCATCGATTAAAATGAGTGGCCAAATCACCGCTAGTGTAAGACCGCTTCTCTTTCTCCTCTGACCTAAAACCGCTGACGATATGCTTCCGGCACCAATTCATAGGCCCTAAGTACAGCAGCTTTAACCAATTGGTAGCTAACACTGTCAGCAACACTGATGGCTGAGAATGCCTCCTGGGCTCTGCCAGTGAGCACACACTGAAGCAGTAGAGTGCTCTCAGTGTCAGACCAACTTCAGGCCTCCGCTAAACGTTCAAACAACACAAAGAAAATGTCCGGATCCCGTTTATTAAATTTAGGAACCAACCGCAAATTTACAGAAACATCAAATGATGGAGTATGAGGAGCAAACCATACTGAGTCCTCAGCCCTCGGTGGTTCAGGCTGAAGCTTTCCCTTACTGATAAGGTCCAACCTATAGCGCTCCAACTCTACCTGTTGTCTCGCCTGATCATGGGCAAGTTCAGCTTCCTGAGACGAACATCTTGTCGTGCCTTTTCTAACTCCATAGCGTTCTGCAATTGTAGTAAGAGTAGCTGTTTCTGCTCTTCAAATGACAACCCAGCCCCAAAACCAGCCAGCACAGGAGCCATGTTAGACACTTTAACATCCCATTTACATCAGATAAACTAGTCACTACCACAGGCACACTAGCAGACTCCACTAGGACAGGCCAAACATCCTGCTCCACTAATTTGGCCTTTAAGGTGTCCAGCAACTCATCTGTGTTGAACTTCTTGGGGAGATCTACGCTGTAATGGTCAGCCACTCTAAATAGCTGCTCTTTTTTGTAAGAATTAAGCAACTCTTCACTTGGACACCAAACAAATTCCTCAATTGAAGCCATTTTTCCAGACAGAACCTTTTCTCAGCAAGAAATACTGTACCAGCACACTACAGGTAGACAAGAACACCACCAGAAACAAGTTTCCACCACCACCAGACAAAGATGACAGGCTGCTTTAGTTCCTCTGGCTAACTGCCTAACCAATACTACCTCTCTCACTCAACCCTAGTCTTCATGCAGGCTAGCAGCGGGATAAATTAAGCACAAACCCAGTAACCCGGTTAACTTTCAGCATGCTGAAAATCACCTAGACAGCCATGGAGTGGACCCGAGCAGCTCCTGGAACCGCTCTAACCACCTGCTGCACAAAAATAACAAACTAAAACAAAAAAAGGTCAATGGGGACAACGAGTGTCCGTCATTGGTTATGCCTGTCAGCCTTCAACTCTGCCCAGCAGTACAGGAAAACATGTCAACATTAACAATTACCAGAGAGAGCAAAAAATCTGTGTGAAACACTCCCAATTGTTTTTTTTTCTTTACCAGTTTCCCAGTACTAAAGATCCCAGACGAGCCCCCATTTGTTACCGTCTGGCTCAAGGCAGGTCACACACAGATAAGTTAGTCAAAAAGTAGTTTATTTAACTAAATATACTAATAACACAAATTAACTCAACATAAACACAATAGTGGGGTGTGTTGTAGTATATGACCATTCTATAACTTTCTATAAACTTTGCTTAAAGGTTTGTTATAAGGGAGTCCTATGAACTTTACTCTACATTTACTGAGAACATCTGGAAACTGAGTGAGTAGGGGTCCCCCCAAGACAGAAGAGACCTTTTTTGGAGTTGTGCCAGATAACAGGCATTGATTGGTTAGTTATCCGTCCAATGGTATACTTACAAAATTACGTCCTATGTTGATACAATGCATAGGATATATATGTTGCTCACACAAAGAAAAGACGGAACGACTTTTGGAAGAATTTGGGTTGGTTGTTCTCCAAGCTTTCTGCAGGAGTTTGTAAAATTGATGCTGAATCTTTGTTTGTAATAAACCTTTTTATAATCAAGAACAGTGTCGGCGGATTCCTCTTCATACAGCATCACAGCATTACTATTTAAGGCACCACAGTGTAAATGTAGAAGACATCAGTCGTGTTTGCCATGTGTGGATGAATGAATAAATGGTGGATGGAGGCAGTAGGACCAGCTGAGAGAGACTGAGACTCCCAGGAGGACAGTCCTTTATGTCTTCTGTAAGCCACGCCCAGATGGCCAGGTACAGACGACCCTCCCAGCTCCACCTGAGACTACAGGCCAAAAGTTTGGACACACCTTCTCATTCAATGCGTTTCCTTTTTATTTTCATGACTATTTACATTGTAGATTCTCACTGAAGGCATCAAAACTATGAATGAACACATGTGGAATTATGTACTTAACTAAAAAGTGTGAAATAACTGAAAACACGTCTTATATTTTAGATTCCTCAAAGTAGCCCCCCTTTGCTTTTTTATTAATAAGGAAAAACTTCCCCTAACTAACCCTGACAAGGCAGAGCTGTGAAGTGAAAACCATTTCAGGTGACTACACCAAGGGTTAGGCAAAGGGGGGCTACTTTGAGGAATCTAAAATATAAGACATGTTTTCAGTTATTTCACACTTTTTGTTATAAAATATAACAACATCTCCTGATTTAGTTTTGTGGTTCAAACGAAAAAACAAACTATGAAAACGTACCGTGACCCAGCAGCCTCACATGTCAATCATCGTCTTTCTTTCCTTCTGTTGGAGGGTCCTGACCTATCAGCCAATGCCATTACAATCCCAGGTAGAGGGGCGGGGCTTAGTGCTCACCTGCAGAGATCCCGTTTAGAGATCAGTCAGAGAGACAGAGACCTGAGGCTGACGACCACTTCTGCTGTCTTTGGCCTATTGAAATCTACAAGAGGTAAACATACATGTGTATGATTATATATGCTTTAATTAAGTGTTGTAGTATCTATTGTGTCACTGACTGGGAATAGCCGTTAGCATTGTTTTGGTAGCCTACTGTTAGCTTTGCATGTGGACTAATTGAGACGAGCTACCGATAATTGGCGGTGAGATAGCGGATGGAGCTGCTGGCTCAGTTAATGGATGTGATTGAGGAGACGGACATTTGGGAGTGTAAGAGAGAGAGAGGATCGGGGAAGCAGGTCGGCAGGTCTGCTGCTGCTCAGAAGTAGAATGAAGAAATCAGGAGAAGTGAGAAAGCGCAGCTTGACTTGGTGTGGTCCAGTCATCGCGGCTTAATCGGTTGCACGTTTGCCGAGCCAGGATGAGAAGGTCCCTGTCGGTACACGGTCCGTCCGTTCTGCACATGCATGTTCGCGCATGCGCTGTTGTACGAGGATTTACGACACTGCACGCTGTTCCACGCTTCCGGTCGACAGCCAGGCTAACGTTAGTTTAGCTAACAGCTAATTCGGCTAACCGCTAGCTGATTGTAGCAGTCTGCCGTTAGCCTCCACAGGCAAGCTAACGGTAGTTTAGCTAATAGCTAATTCGGCTAACTGCTAGCTGAGACAGCATGTAATAACTTTAAAAGACCCTCAAAGTAAAACGTGAAAATCACCGTTAACATATATAACAGCTGTTACATCAGCTCTACTTTATTTGTGCTCATTTAAAATACAATCACTCAGTACTGGTCTTCAGGGACGTCCCTAGGACTGAAGGACGGGGTTCTTAGCTCCAGGGTATTTGTAACTTGTGTTTGAAAAATCTTTGCACTCACATCTTTCGTTACTGTATTAGAGCTACACTTAGGTTAACACCTGTTAAGACCTGTAGACCACTACTGACCTCAGTCGGAACCAGCTGCTGCCAATCTCCTCCTTCTCTTTCTCTCTCTGCTGAAATATCTTCCATATCCATCTCATCTGCTCAATGAATTGAAGGGTACACCGGTACATTAGCATTAACAGGGACCCGATGACTTTAGTTTTCAGTGACAACAACATTCTATGGGGATTGATATAGTTGTAGAATATTCCTACTATAGAGAGAGACTATATTACTGGCAGTGAATAAAGAGTTGTGATTAGCTTGCTAAATTAACCATTTCTTGTATTTCCCTCGTTCACTCTAGCTAGACTTTAGTTTTCCATAGCAAACCAAAATATCCTCTTTCCTTTACCTCAAGAAGACGTAGCTAAAGGTTAGCAGGTCATTAAAAACAACTTACAGTTTCACTCTGTATCACACTAGGTGTAATCAACCTTCCTTTCACCATTAACGACGTGTATGTGGGTGCATAGCGAGTTCAGAAAAGTGCACTGTAAAAAATTGTGTGTGTAGATATATACTATATTTTTACTTATTTAACTGTCTAGTGTGTAATTGTGTGTTCATACTATACATTATTATTATTCTTTGTTGAATAATACAGAAGACAAAGAGCTTAAAAAAATAATCAAATCGCAATATTTGGGGGAAAAATCGCAATTAGATTATTTTCAAAAATCGTTCAGCCCTAATTCCAATCAGTCGCGTTATGCGGCCCGCTCCGCTCAGAGTCATTGTTTCACACGGACCGTTATTAACGACGCACACAACGTTCAGTGGCGCGATGGCGGAGAGCCAAGATACCAAAAAATGTCAAAGGTTTGGGATCATTTCAGACAAAAAAAAGAAGATAACAAGGTACAATGTGTGTACTGCAAAGTAGAACTTGAGTACCACAACAGCACATCAACTATGATCAACACCTTCCTGTTGTTAACGTCAGCTCACCAAGCCCAGCCGACACAAGCTAACATGTTGATGTTAGCTTAACGTACTAGCGCTAGCTAGAACGGGCAGTATTTGTAGCGGTTGTAGCCTAATGTCGTGAGTTGGTATGACTAGATAGATGGAGTGACCTATCTTTCCTACTATATAACCTTTGTTCTCGCTCTGATTCTCTGGAGTGATCTATCTTTTCAACTACATAGTCTTTGTATGACGGACCTGCCTTCCCATTGGTTGAAAGAAGTCAACACAATCTCGCAAAGCATCATGGGAGAATTATGCTAGACTGTAGCACGGAGCTAGCGGCAGTAATGACCGAAAACGTGATGAATTCTGGACATCAAGTGGATAAATCTAGGATGTAAGAGTTTGGATTTATTGCTCAACAACTCTGAAAAAAGGCCCAACTTCCAGGCTGGATAGAAAACTCCTCTGAAGGCTAAAAAGACACCAAAGACCCCCCCGTGACGGCTAACTCCTTAGCTTAGCTTTTAGCCAATTGGTAAGAAGCTACGTTTTATAACAGTTGTGTAACTGCTATAATCATCTTATGCTTTGTGTGTGGGCTTAATGGAATCATAAGCTTTCAATTGTTATGTCTCATGGCTGTATATTTGAAGATTTAATGCTTTATAAAAACGTTTGTGAACGGAGGTTACAGCGACGCCACAGCCACACAGTGTGCCGTCCACGGTCCAGTGATCCTCGAGAGGTTAATAAGGCAAAATCATTTTTTATCCGATTAATCGATGAAATAATCGCTAGAATATTCGATTACAGAAATAATTGTTAGCTGCAGCCCTAAGTTGTTGATATTTGGTATTTATCTTTTAAGAATATTGTTGTGTCATCTGCTAGTTGGCTAATTATGTCTGTGCCAAGTACATTAAGATTTTTAATATCATTACAGTTCTATAGATTGCTAGCATTTCTGTGGCTAAGATGAACAGGTATGGTGAGATGGGCCAACCTTGAGGAATACCCACATTAATCTGGAAGCTTGGGGTGGTACCGCTAGGTAACAGGACACAACTACTAATATCTCGATATAATCCACCAACCCTTTTTCTAAAGTTGACTCCAAATCCAAAGTGTTTGAGCGCTGAAAGAATAAATGGATGCTCCACGGAGTCGAATGCTTTATAGAAGTCTAAAAAAAGAAGGAAGCCATCATCCTGTATTTGGTTTCTATACTCAGTGATGTCCATTACCAATCTTATATTGTTGAGGATTGACCTTCCTTTTAAGAACCCTGACTGTGTATCTGCAGTAATATTTGAAATCCCTGTTTGAAGACGAGAAGCAAAGATGTAAGTTAGGAGTTTGTAGTCTGAATTTCTGAGTGTAATGGGTCTTCTGTTATCTCTAATTCTGGGGTCTTTTCCCAGTTTTGGAATTGAGATGATAACTCCATGTCTCATTGTTGGTGGAAGCACACATGTTTCAAAAATGTGGGTGAAGACTTGTAGCAGCAGGTCTGTTAAATCTACCCAGAAATGTCTGTAGGAGTCCCCTGTGAGCCCGTCGGATCCAGGGGCTTTGTTAAGAGAAAGATGACCAATTACTGCATCAAGTTCTGTAATTGTTATTTGACTGTCACATGTTGGTTTGAGGCCATCCTCTACTTCTGGAATCTGTTTTGCTATGTCCTGAAAACAATTCAGACAGTTCAGGCTAGAGAAGTTAGAGCTATAGAGCTGGCTGTAGAATTTCCAGATTTCTGAAGAGATCAATTTTTCATCTGTGATTCATTATTATCAACCATCAGAGATCTGATGCTATTTGTTTCCTGTCTTCTTTTTTCAAGACCACAGAAATGTGCTGAATTCTTCCCCCTCCTCTATCCACTTAGCTCTGGATCTAATGAACGCCCCCTGGGCCTTACGACCGTAGAGTCCATCTAGTTTAGGTTGTAGGTTTAAAATCATCTATCGTCTTCAGCTGGGTGTGGTCTATTGCAGTACATATTTAACTGATTAATAATGTCTACTTCTTGTTTTTCACTATCTTTTTTTAATTGTTTTACTGAATGAGATGGTAAACTGGCGTATTTTATACTTTAGGGATTCCCACTTTTTGGTAGCAGTTGTTAGCCCCTTCAGAATTGGCATATTCTTTAATTAATAATTAGATTTTTTGGCAGTAGTTATTATTATTTAGCAGGCTGGAGTTAAACTTCCAATGTGTGTGTGAGTGGACATTGTTGTCATTGGGTTTGATCTGTAGTAGAATAACACTATGATCTGTTAGTGGTGCAGCAGAAATATCAGAGCTAATATTATAAGCTAGCAAATGATTTGCAATCAACCAGTGATCGATTCTGGATTTATAATTGTAGTATAGGAGTATTGGAGTATTTAGATATTTCTGGGTTTAAGTGTCTCCAAGTTAAATCAAATTTAGTTTTTCGCAAAAGCTCGTGAATATTGTATCTGCAAGGGTATTAATGAAGAAAATCATCATGAACTAGGTTTAGGTCGCCGCCAACGCTGATGTTATCAGTTGAGTGTTAATTTAAGATTGTCTAAATGGAAACTAATTTGTTTAAGTAGGTTTGGGTTTTCTCTACTGATATTATATCCATAAATGTTGACTAAGAGAGAAGACACACCAGGCAGATAATCGGGCATCGGGCCGTCTGGTGAGGTCGGTGACTCGAGTCTGTTCTGTGTGTCCCGTGCTGTCGGCCGTCAGAGGAGCCGTCGGCCTTTATTTTGGCCGACCTGACATGTTCGGTCAGAGACAGGACAGTCGGGGACAGGACAGTCGGGGACAGGACAGTCAGAGACAGGACAGTCGGGGACAGGACAGTCGGGGACAGGACAGTCGGGGACAGGACAGTCGGGGACAGGACAGTCGGGGACAGGACAGTCAGACAGGACAGTTGGGACTCACCAGGAAATGGGGAGCGGATGAGCCTCTCAAAATCTGAGTAAAATCTTTTAAACTGACCTTTGTTGATCTGAAATGAAGACAGATTCAGCAGCTGCACGGCCTATTTCTCTCTTCAAATGTTTCAGAAACACGTTTCGGTGAACTATTTTAGGACAATATGAGATCGTATTCTGAACGAGCCGCCATGACAGTCTGGCTGTGAATTTCTGGAGAAAAAAGAACCACGTGACGCGTTCGTCCAATCAGCTGCCGGTTTTCATTTTCTGGGAAATAATCAGACTGTTAATGGAAACAATACAGAGCAGCGCCGCCTGCTGCTATGGAGACGTATTACGTGCAGAGCGTACGCTCCAGTCGGCGTCTCCTCAGTGAGTTCTGAGGAACTTTCTGGACCTCGAGGACCCGACTGATCAGTCTGACTGACTTTACTGCCGACGGTCGGCCGTCTGGTTGGTGGGTCAGGGCCCGAAGATGAATTTCAGACCATCTATGTTTATGATAAGAATCAGCCAATGACCAAATTCATCTGCCATATGGGACACAATATGACCTTTGAGGTTATTTAGGAGGATGGCGACACCTGCTGACCTCAAAGTACCGTGGCTAAAGTAGGCTTCATCTCCCCGTTGTTTAAACCAGAATATAACATCATCAATCTTAGAATGGGTTTCCTGCAGAAAAATTACATTTGACTTCTTCCCTTTCCAAAATAAACTACTTTTTCTTTTGGTCATGTCTCTTAAAGCCCTCGCATTAACAGAAATTAGAGGAATGTTTCTCTTTAAACTGAACATGGAACAAAAACAGACAAAAAATATTAAACAATCGACAACAACGGATTGCTGAACTTACTTAAAAGAGCAGTAAAAGTTTCTTATCAAGACTAGATGATAGTAGCAAAGCCCCGAGAATCCGTTTCCATTCAGTCACTTGTTTCCAGGACTCAGAAGCCCTGATGGTTGTGTCTATGGTGAGACTGTTTGTCCATTAATGAAAGCATGAGGACCCTGAACACTGCCTTTAGTCCTGCCTCCCTTGCTTGTTCAGTTTTCGGCCACACAGCCCTCCGCGCCTCTCTGTCTCCTTGGTGAGGTCTTCTGCCAAACGGATGTTGAGGTCCTTGCAGACGGGGTGAAGTTTGGTGATCCGCCAGAGTTGGTCCCTGAAGTGGCGTCCTGTGAACTGCGTGATGGTCCCTGAAGTGGCGTCCTGTGAACTGCGTGATGGTCTGACGAGGGCGGTTGGTGTTACTGGGCCCCAGTCGGTGTACCGAATCCAGGATGAAATCATCTTCTCCTTCCAGTGTGGCACCATCTTTCCGATGATATCAGAGATGATTTGTCGTGTGTTTTCGTCTTTTCCCTCCTGTAAGTCATTTACTCGCAGGTTCCATCTTCTTTTATAACGCTCCAACTCTACAGCTCTATTTTCCACCTCTGCAGCTCTTCTCACCAGAATGGTGTTCTCCTCTTCAGTTGTTTCACCTCGACGTGCAGCCTTTGGCACCGCTCTTTACAATCTTTGATCTCGGCAGAGTTCAACTCCACAGCTTTCTTGATGTTGGTTAAGTTGTCAGCGTGTTGTGCTTTAGCTCCGCTGTGAAGTCCTGCACCGTGCTGTGAAGAGGGCTGACAGCAGCCAGGATCACAGAGTAAGAGGCTCTGTCAGCAGGGCTGCAGCAGTCACCACGTCGTCTGGTTTAGACTTTTTCAGTGGAGCTGGTGGTTTAGAAGGAGATGCTAAGGTGGTTTTAGTACCTCTGGTCTTAGTTTCCATCCTTTCAGGACCGCCATAGTCATGTTCTTGGAGAGCCTTCGGTTTAGCATTTAGCATCGATTTAGCATTCTTTTTTTCCAAGATAGGCTACCTAAGTAATAATTACGAGGTAAAATAACTTCCTGTATTGAATTTGTGATTATTTGGCTAAAGAGTTCTATTTCTTTCTATCTACCTTGCTGACACAACCACTGAGCTTTATACAAATGATTGTGTAATTGTTGTGCCTTCTGGAGCCGGTGCTGGTGACTTAGATCAGAAAAGAGTTGGCAGCGCTGTAGGAATCAGATCTACACGCCTCCCAGTCACATCGGTGGTGACGGGAACGTAGCAGGAAGTAGGAGGTTCAAGGCTGTTTATTCACATTAAACATCAGATGATGTTGTTCTTTTCTCAAATAGAAATGATGCTGAGTAATGAATGAATTAGTTAGTTCTCTATGTTAGTGTAATATAATGTAACGTTAGCTAGCTTGTTTAATAGCTTGTTGGATAGAAATGCACCCACTACAACTAACGTTACCACGGCGATGAACGTTATGTTGTGAACTGTCAGGGTTAATATTGAAGATCTACAGTCTGCAGTACATCCTTTAATGATAGGCTCCTATCAGGTCTCTATGTCACCTGAAATAGAGCCCAGTAGTCTCTTTAATCAGAGGTGGACTTTACCATTAGGCAAAGGTCGGCAATTGCCTTGGGCCCCGAGCTACCTAGGGGCCCCCAAAATGCCCCATTAACTTATGCTTAAGGTTTTTTTTTTTTTTTTGACTTTTCGCAAATTAGTGAAACTCCATTTGCGAAAAATGGCATCAAATCATTAGTTTCGCAGACCGGAGGGCCCCCCCACCTCACTACATGATTGGACTATTCCATTATCTCACTTACTGTGCGTCTGCGAAAGTGACAAGGCTGTAATGCCCCAAAATACGGAGAAAAAAAAGTGACACAGACAGGGTGTGTGTGTAGAGTGACCGACAGACAGGGTGTGTGTGTAGAGTGACAGACAGACAGGGTGTGTGTGTAGAGTGACAGACAGACAGGGTGTGTGTGTAGAGTGACAGACAGACAGGGTGTGTGTGTAGAGTGACAGACAGACAGGGTGCGTGTGTAGAGTGACAGACAGACAGGGTGCGTGTGTAGAGTGACAGACAGACAGGGTGCGTGTGTAGAGTAACAGACAGACAGGGTGTGTGTGTAGAGTAACAGACAGACAGGGTGCGTGTGTAGAGTGACAGACAGACAGGGTGCGTGTGTAGAGTAACAGACAGACAGGGTGCGTGTGTAGAGTAACAGACAGACAGGGTGCGTGTGTAGAGTGACAGACAGACAGGGTGTGTGTGTAGAGTGACAGACAGACAGGGTGTGTGTGTAGAGTGACAGACAGACAGGGTGTGTGTGTAGAGTGACAGACAGACAGGGTGCGTGTGTAGAGTGACAGACAGACAGGGTGCGTGTGTAGAGTGACAGACAGACAGGGTGCGTGTGTAGAGTAACAGACAGACAGGGTGCGTGTGTAGAGTGACAGACAGACAGGGTGTGTGTGTAGAGTGACAGACAGACAGGGTGCGTGTGTAGAGTGACAATGAAGCCAAACTACCCAAGCGGTGCTGAAAAAAGGAGGAAGCGGGAGGAAAGCAAAACGTTTTTAAAAAAATTGCCGAAGTTAACAGTTTTTAGTGATGCCCGCCGCTGACAATGACAACAACGCTACAACCCATGCCACAACCACCATCACGACCGTTAGCACTGCTGCTAGCCAGGAGGAGCTACCTGTTGCTAGCCAGGTGGAGCTACCTGCTGCTAGCCAGGTGGAGCTACCTGCTGCTAGCCAGGTGGAGCTACCTGCTGCTAGCCAGGTGGAGCTACCTGCTGCTAGCCAGGTGGAGCTACCTGCTGCTAGCCAGGTGGAGCTACCTGCTGCTAGCCAGGAGGAGCTACCTGCTGCTAGCCAGGAGGAGCTACCTGTTGCTGCCGACAGTGCCAGCCCAGGCTGCTCAAGTGATATTGCTGCTAACGTTATGGATATGGAATCAGTGATAGCAAGATTTGATGAGGCCAAAGCTCACAAGGTCAGATTATAACGCTTTAGACATGACAATACAGACACTCACACACTCTCTCACACACACAGACAGACAGACAGACAGACAGACAGACAGACAGACAGACAGACAGACACTCACACTCACACAGACACTCACACACACTCATTCATTCATTCATTCATTCATTCAGTCTGTATCAGGTGCATTTTAATGCAGTTTGTTATCTGCATGAATAAAAACTTAATAAATAAAACTTATTGTTAGGCAGATTATAAAACGTTTTTTTCTCAAACATGTCATGTCCTTTAGTCGACGATCCCGTTGATGAAAAAGCTGTTTTACTTCACAGAGAGTTTACGTCGAGAGATGATATTGAGTCCTGACTAAATGTATTTTCATTTCCACATAACCGATTTGAGAGGTATTTTTTTTCACAGACCATCAGATATGTAGATACCTTATCGTCCTCATATCACTAACATCCACCATCGTGGACATGCTTTAACATCCCAGCAGATTCTTTGTGTCGCGTTACGTTTTTTGCAAACGTCAGCTTTCTTTATTGGTGATCAGATCATACTGTAGGCTAATAGTAAAGCCACTCGTCAGAAAAGTGGGACCCGCTCTGAAACGTTTTTTAAAAGTTTTTTGTATTGTTCCCTGGACACAAACCAGTGAGAGACATAAAAAAGAAATAAATGATTATACATTATAGTTCTGTTAATGAGCATGGTGCTGCAGCCTCAGAGTGGGATATAGTAGTAGCCTAGTAGTTTACTTTTTCGCCAGTAGGATTGCACCTAAATGAAATTATAGGTGTAATACAATTCCAATTTTCACTAGTAGGCTAATATTATAAGTTAACTGTGATTAAATATGAAATGAATACACTTTTAATGCTTACGCATTGACTCGAGCAGCAATTTTCTATTCAATTTTTCTATTATCTATAATGAGTATTTCCGCCGACCCGTTTGTTTGTGGTTGTTACCATGGTGAATCGTAGAATCATGGCTCCATTCATGCTGCCTTTTTATTGTGGTGGTGCATGCGCGTGAACCTACTCTGAGTTGATTGAACCAACTCATATCAGCTGTTCTGGAACCGAAAACTCAGAGTTTCCATCTCAGAGTAAATCAACTCAGACATCAGGGTTACACTCAGTTTGTTAAACCTTCTACCTGAAACGGACCCCCGAAGTCTAGACATCATTGTTGTGTGAAGACTGCTGAAGAGAAGTTACAAGTAGGACTTTCTTAGAAAAATAAGGATTGACAAAAGGGGGGAAACGAGATGTAGAGGGCCCCATGTCTGTGTTTGCCTTGGGCCCCAAAATGACTAAATCCGCCCCTGTCTTTAATGATAGGCTCCTATCAGGTCTCTATGTCACCTGAAATAGAGCCCAGTAGTCTCTTTAATGATAGGCTCCTATCAGGTCTCTATGTCACCTGAAATAGAGCCCAGTAGTCTCTTTAATGATAGGCTCCTATCAGGTCTCTGTCACCTGAAATAGAGCCCAGTAGTCTCTTCTACAGTACATCCTTTACAGTTCCAGTTGCAACAGGCAAGATACTATATGCCAAAACATATTAACAATCACAAGGATTTTTAAATGTCCCTGTATTGCTTGAGTAGTTGTGAGAATGCAGTGTTTGCAACCTGTGCTTTAAAAAAGTAAAAATCGAGAATTGAATTGAGTCGTGACGTCAGAACCTAAAATGAAAGGAGGATTTGGAGAATGGTGACCCCACTACGAGCTAACTGGTTTCATACCCAGCTCTTGAAGATGACCCTGATCCTAGTCCCAGTCTTACCTGGTGGCTTTGGGTCTTGAGGTTGTTGTCAGTTCTTTCCGTGACTCCTCCTCTTCATCCCTGGAGACCCAGCTCTTCACCACTGGTGCCATTCTGCTGGGCTTCAGCTGTGGTCAGGGGCCTCTTGTTAGACTTTGGTTGGGAGAGAACACAAAAGGAACATCAACACACTTGGACTTTAAAATGAACATCCTTGAAGTTCTCCATCAGAGAATTTCACATCTTCATCTAATGTCCAAATTATAGTTCACACAATCATTCATCTTGTTTTATGACAGTTAAAAAACTGTTTATTACTATATAAAATATAACAGTTTATTCCTATATAAAAATATAACCGTTTATTCTTATATATAAATATAACAGTTTATTCCTATATAAAAATATAACCGTTTATTCTTATATATAAATATAACAGTTTATTCCTATATAAAAATATAACCGTTTATTCTTATATATAAGAAATCCTAAACAGTATTGACCTAGGCCAGGGGTGGCCAACCTGTGGCTCGTGACCCGTATGCGGCTCTTTGCCTGCTCCTGTGAGGCTCTTCCTGTGTGGCTGGGGGCTGTGTCATTGGTTGATTGTTGTTTTTAACTTTTTTGAAACATACAGTATTTCAGATAAGTAAAAAAAAAAAACCATTTGAATGCATCTGCCAATACATTTGCCAATTATTTTTAAAATGGAAAATTGCAGATTCTGCAACCTGAGGAAAAACAGCGGCCACAGATCACCTTCCTCATTAACCCTTTCACTGCTGAATCTGATTGTTTGAAAGACCCTCTAGTGACAAATGAGTGAGAGAGTTGCTTTGAGTGGCCACAACCGAGTTCTAGCAAGACCTGAAAAGGATTGAGGATAACAAAGACTGTCAGGTTTCCCACGGAGTCAATCTAAGTGAGAAAAAAAACTATGAAAACTGCTATGTATTATGACTGTCATCAGATCTGGAAGACACTGTTGCTGTTGTAGTGTGGACGTGCATGTGTTGTGTGGCTTTTTGCTATGGTGCGTTTTTTTTTGTGGCTCTTTATACCTAACTGGTTGGCCACCCCTGACCTAGGCCATCAGAAACCAAAGAGATCTTTTAACTGTGTGTGTGTGTGTGTGTGTGTGTGTGTGTGTGTGTGTGTGTGTGTGTGTGTGTGTGTGTGTGGTCCTGCTGCTGTTCAGTCTGCTCTCTACATCTTATTTTGATGTTCCAGCAAAAACAAAGTTTGGATTTTAACCATTCTGATTCTGGTTCTCATTGATTCTGATTATTTGAGGGTGGAGTTGAAACGGGTCACATGCTTATTTTCACAAAGAAGAGGTTTGACAGTTTGATTATTTTGATTCAGTGGTGGTTTGCAGTTTTACAGCTTTTTCAACGTACAATAAATCCAGACTAGAGCTCTGCTTACTGAGCTGCACGGCTGCAACACAACAAGAGCCTGGTCGCTACGGAAACCACAACTTGTCATGTTAAATCTGGAACCCAGGATCAGATTGGAAACCAAATCCTCCAAACGATTCCAATTGTGATGAGAAAAATGCCATTTAAGCATCTATTCCTTATAATCCTTATGTTTTCATTAGCACATGGCCTTTTCTCCCATTATTGAAGCCAGTTTATCCAGTTTCACACGTTGATTTGATTGTCTTAACTGCTGAGACAGTCTGGAAGAGGAACACGTATGTCCTTTGTGAAAACTGATAAGTGGAACCTCTCTCTACCCAGATTCGTTCCTCCCTCGTCAGTTTAGATGTTGGGGGAGCGGGACCCTAGCTGGGGCAGTAGGGAACACAGGATTAGATGAAGTAGGTTTCATGACGTTATCCAGTCTGTTTAGAGAGAGTCAGCTCAGATCTATATCTTTATGTCGCCTGGGAGAAGTGTCTGGCAGTATTGTTACACCAAAGATTAAATCCACACGGGTCTGACCTTTTTAATAGATTTTGAAGTAAATCTAATAAATGGTTTTTCAGAAACTGTTAGGTTTTTTTCGTGCGTGTGTTTTTCTGAAATAAGATAGAAACCTGGCCTTACAGTGACTATTGTAAGTAGGATAGAAGTACTTCTTCCTGATGAGATGGGTAACGGATCGAGCAGGTCTGGTCACACACTCCTACGGGACCTGTGGTGGATGAGATGGTGCCAAAATCCGGCTCAAAATGTTTGGATTGTCTGCCGTATTGGTGGAAAAGTTAGGGTTTTCCTGAAAATGGGTCTTTTAGCACTGGGAAACTCAAAATGTTAAAACAGGAATTAGACGACCAAGAAGAAAAAACTAATGAAAAAAGACCAAATTAAGACGGAAGATTTAAAACCACTGGATAAAAATAAGGAGTGTTTTAACATGTGGATGAAAGAAGCAGAAAGCAGGGAAAGAAGACCAATGCAGAAACAGCTGACATGAAGTGAAGCCAAAGCAACCTCTTATTGACTTCTCTCCTCCTCTCTGTCCCAGTTTCAGGGCTGCTGACCTTATCCTGACCCGTACCCCCCACCACACGAAGAAGCTGCAGCCCCACCAGCAGACGCTTCAACACGACCTGCGGCCTTTTCAACCAGTGGCGCAAAAAAGGTGCCCTTCCAAATGGAGACCAGATCCATGCAACAGGCGGGCCAGAGATGCTGAACAGCCCTCTACTTCAGCCCCTCCACTACCAGAAAAGACGGAGGAAGAACAAGAGAATCTCTCGTGTCCGATGCTTTAGGTCCCGAGGAGTGGGTCTCACATACCGACCTGGGACAGAGACTGACCTTAGAAATGCTATCAACCACCTGCCTCCATGCAAAGACTCTGGCAAACGCTTTGGTGCATGCCTCTTTAGGTTTGTTGAGACTTTCCTGCCCACTATGAATGAAATCAGATGACTCCTGCTCCAACATCTGGGCCCAATGGACTATGCTAAAATCCAACCGTTTCTTCCTGCTGACTTGACCGCTGGTCCAGTCATCAGCACCCTGACGTTAACGATGCTAACCAACCCTACAAGAATGCAGTGGTGACGCTAACACTTATGATGGCCTCGAAGAACCTTTCTCAGACCGCCCTGATGTGTCTCGTCTAAACAGCAGCCGGCAGCAGCAAGGTGAGCCTACAGACGCCTTTCACTACCAATCAGTGACGTTTCTCAACAACACAGTGGAATCTCTCAGCCACCTGAGCTGGGCAGAGGCAGCGCCATGGAGGGGCTAGGGGGTGCTGTGACCACGGCTGTGATTGGTGCTGAGGATGCTTAACGTCACCCTGCTGTACGTGACATTAGACCAGACGTCACCCTGCTGTACGTGACATTAGACCAGACGTCACCCTGCTGTACGTGACATTAGACCAGACGTCACCCTGCTGTACATGACATCAGACCAGACGTCACCCTGCTGTACGTGACATTAGACCAGACGTCACCCTGCTGTACGTGACATTAGACCAGACGTCACCCTGCTGTACATGACATTAGACCAGACGTCACCCTGCTGTACGTGACATTAGACCAGACGTCACCCTGCTGTAGGCTACATGACATTAGACCAGACGTCACCCTGCTGTACGTGACATTAGACCAGACGTCACCCTGCTGTAGGCTACATGACATCAGACCAGACGTCACCCTGCTGTACGTGACATTAGACCAGACGTCACCCTGCTGTAGGCTACATGACATCAGACCAGACGTCACCCTGCTGTACGTGACATTAGACCAGACGTCACCCTGCTGTACGTGACATTAGACCAGACGTCACCCTGCTGTACGTGACATCAGACCAGACGTCACCCTGCTGTACGTGACATTAGACCAGACGTCACCCTGCTGTACGTGACATTAGACCAGACGTCACCCTGCTGTACATGACATCAGACCAGACGTCACCCTGCTGTACGTGACATTAGACCAGACGTCACCCTGCTGTACGTGACATTAGACCAGACGTCACCCTGCTGTACGTGACATTAGACCAGACGTCACCCTGCTGTACGTGACATTAGACCAGACGTCACCCTGCTGTACATGACATTAGACCAGACGTCACCCTGCTGTACGTGACATTAGACCAGACGTCACCCAGCTGTACATGACATTAGACCAGACGTCACCCTGCTGTACGTGACATTAGACCAGACGTCACCCTGCTGTACGTGACATTAGACCAGACGTCACCCTGCTGTACATGACATCAGACCAGACGTCACCCTGCTGTACGTGACATTAGACCAGACGTCACCCTGCTGTAGGCTACATGACATCAGACCAGACGTCACCCTGCTGTAGGCTACATGACATCAGACCAGACGTCACCCTGCTGTACATGACATTAGACCAGACGTCACCCTGCTGTACGTGACATTAGACCAGACGTCACCCTGCTGTAGGCTACATGACATTAGACCAGACGTCACCCTGCTGTACGTGACATTAGACCAGACGTCACCCTGCTGTAGGCTACATGACATCAGACCAGACGTCACCCTGCTGTACGTGACATTAGACCAGACGTCACCCTGCCGTACGTGACATTAGACCAGACGACACCCTGCTGTACGTGACATTAGACCAGACGACACCCTGCTGTAGGCTACATGACATTAGACCAGACGTCACCCTGCTGTACATGACATCAGACCAGACGTCACCCTGCTGTACGTGACATCAGACCAGACTTCACCCTGCTGTACGTGACATTAGACCAGACGTCACCCTGCTGTACGTGACATTAGACCAGACGTCACCCTGCTGTACGTGACATCAGACCAGACGTCACCCTGCTGTAAGCTACATGACATCAGACCAGACGTCACCCTGCTGTACATGACATCAGACCAGACGTCACCCTGCTGTACATGACATTAGACCAGACGTCACCCTGCTGTACGTGACATTAGACCAGACGTCACCCTGCTGTAGGCTACATGACATCAGACCAGACGTCACCCTGCTGTACGTGACATTAGACCAGACGTCACCCTGCTGTAGGCTACATGACATCAGACCAGACGTCACCCTGCTGTACGTGACATTAGACCAGACGTCACCCTGCCGTACGTGACATTAGACCAGACGACACCCTGCTGTACGTGACATTAGACCAGACGACACCCTGCTGTAGGCTACATGACATTAGACCAGACGTCACCCTGCTGTACATGACATCAGACCAGACGTCACCCTGCTGTACGTGACATCAGACCAGACTTCACCCTGCTGTACGTGACATTAGACCAGACGTCACCCTGCTGTACGTGACATTAGACCAGACGTCACCCTGCTGTACGTGACATCAGACCAGACGTCACCCTGCTGTAAGCTACATGACATCAGACCAGACGTCACCCTGCTGTACATGACATCAGACCAGACGTCACCCTGCTGTACATGACATTAGACCAGACGTCACCCTGCTGTACGTGACATTAGACCAGACGTCACCCTGCTGTACGTGACATTAGACCAGACGTCACCCTGCTGTACGTGACATCAGACCAGACGTCACCCTGCCGTACGTGACATTAGACCAGACGTCACCCTGCTGTACGTGACATTAGACCAGACGTCACCCTGCTGTACGTGACATTAGACCAGACGTCACCCTGCTGTACGTGACATTAGACCAGACGTCACCCTGCTGTAGGCTACATGACATTAGACCAGACGTCACCCTGCTGTAGGTGACATTAGACCAGACGTCACCCTGCTGTAGGCTACATGACATTAGACCAGACGTCACCCTGCTGTAGGTGACATTAGACCAGACGTCACCCTGCTGTAGGCTACATGACATCAGACCAGACGTCACCCTGCTGTACGTGACATTAGACCAGACGTCACCCTGCTGTAGGTGACATTAGACCAGACGTCACCCTGCTGTATGTGACATTAGACCAGACGTCACCCTGCTGTAGGTGACATTAGATCAGACATAAGTTGACTTCTACCAAGCATCAGAGACAAAGTGATATAATCCTGTGTTGCAAGAAGATGCAAGAATGACAGAAATTGTTAGACCAGAAAATCCTGACACTCACAGCTGACAAAGCTGAGGTACAAAGACGAGCAACGAAACTTGAGGCCCAGCTGGCACTCATGAAAACTGTATCAGAGCTGGCAAGCAAGAAGAGAGGCTGGGGCAGAGGAAAAGGACGTGGCCGCGTTCCCTCTGGAGATGGAGAGACATGTTTCAACTGTCGGGATAAAGGACAGTGGAGAAGGAACTGTCCTAAACCCATATGGGACGGCCAGAACAGCCAACAGCAGAACCAGGGCAACAAGGAGCAGTTCAGACTGACATGATGCTGGGAGGGGAGTGGTGGAGGTGCAGAAGGGATGAGATCTGCATCCACAGCGCTTGAGGGAGGTAATACACACACACACACACACACACACACACACACACACACACACACACACACACACACACACACACACACACACACACACGCTCGCAATGAAGAAACGCTTCCTTGCACGCCACACTCACCTTCCCCACACAACAGCCAGGTTGTATTAGATGCTATACAACATCTTGAACAAAAACAAATTAGGGAAAGCACTCCGACTCATTCTATGTATTCATCAATACATTTAAGAAACGGCCCACTACAGTGTTGACTGTGCAAGGGAAGACAGTTGAGTTTTTAGAGACAGTGGGGCAACTAATTTGGTTTTGAAAACAGATTTGTTCCCAGATCAAAAAGTTTTTTCTAAGAGTGCTAGCAGTACAGTGCTCCCAGAAAAATGTACTACATCCATGAGGTGTGTGTACACAGACCCTAATGACCCTGATCCAGATAGAAAGGCAACATGCTCCTTTCTGCTTTCTCCAGGGTGTCCTGTAAATCCTTTAGGCAGAGACCTAATGGGTGAGTTTGGAACAGGTGTAGTTCCAACATCAACCGGTCTCAAAGTCATACGTCTTGATAAAAACAACGCTTTGGCTGACATTTTCATGTCAGAGCCTACACACAACTCTTTGTACAGTGGGGCAAAAAGTATTTAGTCAGCCACCAATTGTGCAAGTTCTCCCACTTAAAAAGATGAGAGAGGCCTGTAATTTTCATCATAGGTACACTTCAACTATGAGAGACAAAATGAGAAAAATAAATCCAGAAAATCACATTGTAGGATTTTTAATGAATTAATTGGTAAAATAAGTATTTGGTCACCTACAAACAAGCAAGATTTCTGTCTCTCACAGACCTGTAACTTCTTCTTTAAGAGGCTCCTCTGTCCTCCACTCGTTACCTGTATTAATGGCACCTGTTTGAACTTGTTATCAGTATAAAAGACACCTGTCCACAACCTCAAACAGTCACACTCCAAACTCCACTATGGCCAAGACCAAAGAGCTGTCAAAGGACACCAGAAACTAAACTGTAGACCTGCACCAGGCTGGGAAGACTGAATCTGCAATAGGTAAGCAGCTTGGTGTGAAGAAATCAACTGTGGGAGCAATTATAAGAAAATGGAAGACATACAAGACCACTGATAATCTCCCTCGATCCGGGGCTCCACGCAAGATCTCACCCCGTGGGGTCAAAATGATCACAAGAACCAGACGGGGGGACCTAGTGAATGACCTGCAGAGAGCTGGGACCAAAGTAACAAAGGCTACCATCAGTAACACACTACGCTGCCAGGGACTCAAGTCCTGCAGTGCCAGACGTGTCCCCCTGGTTAAGCCAGTACATGTCCAGGCCCGTCTGAGGTTGGCTAGAGAGCATTTGGATGATCCAGAAGAGGATTGGGAGGATGTCATATGGTCAGATGAAACCAAAAGAGAACTTTTTGGTAAAAACTCAACTCGTCGTGTTTGGAGGAGAAAGAATGCTGAGTTGCATACAAAGAACACCATACCTACTGTGAAGCATGGGGGTGGAAACATCATGCTTTGGGCTGTTTCTCTGCAAAGGGACCAGGACGACTGATCCGTGTAAAGGAAAGAATGAATGGGCCATGTATCGTGAGATTTTGAGTGAAAACCTCCTTCCATCAGCAAGGGCATTGAAGATGAAACGTGGCTGGGTCTGTCAGCATGACGATGATCCCAAACACACCGCCCGGGCAACGAAGGAGTGGCTTCGTAAGAAGCATCTCAAGGTCCTGGAGCGGCCTAGCCAGTCTCCAGATCTCAACCCCATAGAAAATCTTTGGAGGGAGCTGAAAGTCTGTGTTGCCCAGCGACAGCCCCAAAACATCACTGCTCTAGAGGAGATCTGCATGGAGGAATGGGCCAAAATACCAGCAACAGTGTGTGAAAACCTTGTGAAGACTTAGAGAAAACGTTTGACCTCTGTCATTGCTAATAAAGGGTATATAACAAAGTATTGAGATGAACTTTTGTTATTGACCGAATACTTATTTTCCACCATAATTTACCAATTAATTCATTAAAAATCCTACAATGTGATTTTTCTGGATTTCTTTTCTCATTTTGTCTCTCATAGTTGAAGTGTAACTATGATGAAAATTACAGGCCTCTCTCATCTTTTTAAGTGGGAGAACTGACTAAATACTTTTCTGCCCCACTGTACATTTTTCTCTCTGTCAGGCTCCAGGTCTCCTGGCAGGAGCACGAGGCTCCGTGTCCCCCACAGCTGAGTCAGGAATCCATTAGATTTACATTGTCCTTCTTTTGTTTGACCAGACCTAGATGAAGAATACACTCAACAGTTTGTTGCCAACCTAAATGATGAGCTTGAGTGTACTTATCTATACTGGCATGATAACAAATGTGCAGTATCAGTAACCTTGACGGATGAACAAACTGAGTTTTTCAGAGTTCCTCACTCGCATGCTCATATTTCTTTGTGTAAATCTCCCACAGATCAGTGGAGAGACGTGGGACTTGTTGTACTGGACTGTGACAAACTGACCGATGGGACTGACACCGTGGACGATAAATTGTCCTTTTCTCCCTCGTCTGGGTGCTGCAGGAAACTCTTGTCATTCCGGGTGTCTTGCACACGCAGCGTTTACCAGTTGAGTAATCCTGTGTCTGCAACACACACTTACCTACAGAGCACAGGAGACATCTTGCCCACTGACATCTCTCCTCTGCTTTCTCAGGTACCGAGCCCCCTCTGGGCAGCACACAGATATGATGTGGGTTTGATAAAAAACTGTCAGCCTGTGGTCATCACACCGCGTTCAGACTACAGGCCCCAAAAACATCAGTACCCACCCACTTTTTAACTCCTTATTGGCCGCTGGGGTAATTATTCCGTGTCCAGATTCTCCCGTGCACACGCCCATTTTCCCTGTAAAGAAAATCAGAGACAAAGGTCATCCTGTCGAGTGGTGATTTGTTCAGGACCTCAAAGCAGTAAATGCAGCGGTCCACGCACGGGCGCCAGACGTACACGATTCTACAGGGATTCCTGGGGATGCTCAGTTCTTTTCTGTTGTCGGTTTGTCTGACCCTTTTTTCAGTGTTCCAGTGGACAAAGAAAGTTAATTCTGGTTTGATGGTAAGCCCTCCACATTGACATGCCTTTGTCAGGGGTACACTGAATCTCCCACAATCTACAATGATGCTCTAAGAGAGAGCCTGGAGAGTTTGACCCTGTCACCAGGATCCGGTCTCTTGCAGTACGTGGATGACGGTCTGGTAGGGAGTCCTACCAAAGAACAATGTGAACGCGACACTGTTGCATTGCTAAAACATCTCGCAGCCGAAGGCCACAAAGCGAGCCGGTCAAAATTATAATTTGTGAAAGAAGATGTTCATTTTTTGGGCCATGACCTCTCTGCATCAGGGAAAACCTTGTCTCCATCTCGCATTGAGGCAATAGTTTCCCTCCCAAAACCTGTGACTAAGAAACAAATGATGTCATTTCTGGGAATGTGTTCTTACTGTCGTGTTTTCATCCCAAATTACGCACAACTAGTACAGCCGCTAGCCCAACTGATTCATGGTAAAGATCTGACTGCACATGACCGCATGACATGGAATGTGGAGGCTGATCAGGCCTTTGTAAACCTCAAAATGGCCTTTCAGAGTCCTCCAACCTTAGGTTTGCCTAAGCCTAACCTTCCTTTCACTCAGACAGTGGATGAGCGTTTAGGATGCATGACATCTGTCCTTCTGCAGCAGCATGGGGACCGACTCTGACCGGGGGCCTATTTCTCCACTAAATTAGACCCTGTAGCAGCGGGTCTTGTGATTTGTCTGCGAGCTGTAGCAGCTG
>NC_050189.1:28186004-28192867 GCF_008315115.2 Sander lucioperca | reverse complement strand
AGGAGCATGAAGGACTGGTGATGATCAGCTGTTGCTGTCTCCACATCTGTTCATAACAACAAACCTCTTTTAGATACAAAGACAAAGTCTATCTCTGGGGAAATGACAACAACAATCTGACAACATGTAAGGAAATAAACTTCATCAACAACTTTCATAAACAAGAGACGAACTGAGCTGCTAACTACTACACCCCCCCTACACAGAGGAAATGCTGGCTGATAAGCAACCTCTATGTCTTTACTCGTCAAAAGATATAAGAAAATACATCATATTTAGAGCTGAATAATAATAAAATATTATAATAATAATAATAATAATAATAATAAGTGGTAAACTAAGCTTCTGCTTCATCCTGGTTCTTGTTTATAACACTTTAACATTTATTTTTCCTTTTGTGTGTTACAACACACTTCTTGTATTTTTATATTGTACTTTAGTTATATTTTTTGTTTGAAATAAAAGAAAAAGAAAGAAAGGAAAAGATGTGAGAACTTCCTCCTTCACTTCAACAGGAAAACAGGGGCGCTGCAACAAATCCAGATCCTACTTCTCACCACAGAGACCCGGCTCCATGTTGTAGTAACAGTCCCAGGCCAGAAGATAGCTGGGCCTCTTTAGGTCTACAATCATCATGTTCACATCAGTCATGTTAGCTTCATATATACCGTTAACAGCAGCTCCCTATCACTGCTGGGAGTGGGAATGACACGCTCACTGTCAAACTCTGTTTGATGACAGCATGATATCAGTGGAGTCAGACAGCCAGCAGGTGGCAGCACACCACCTTCTCTTTCTTTACACATGTTCAGTTCAGCTCACAGCTCACTCTGTTGGCTCGCTCTTTAACATATCTGTGTTTTAATTCAACTGTCAACATGTTACAGTAACGTTTGGAGGACAAAATAAAGTGCTTTAACATGTCCACACACACACACACACACACACACACAGTGTCCAAACCAACAGTTCATTCACGCGGACATCAAACATTATTCATTATGACAACACACATACACACACACACACACACACATATATATATACGTATATATGTGTGTGTGTGTGTGTGTGTTAGCCACAACCAGCATGCACCTGTTGGTAACAAGTACAACAGTTGTCTTTTAAATTCCCTCTGCACGCAATAGGATAGTGCAACGACCAGGCAGAGCAACGAAGAACGTAGCGAAGCTAGTTGATAGATTAAACTTTTGCCATATCCGGTCGGTAAAACTCTGAACACATCTTCCTTTTTTAAGAATGACGTCAGTGCCGTTCTTTGTTCTTTTCTCAAAGAAAAGCTGAACTCCAAGTCTTCCAGAAGACTGCTGTTCCCAGCAGCAGCAGCCATAAGCCCGCCCACCGACTCTATACACGATGTGATTGGCCTGACCAAAAATTGTTTTTTTGGTGCCTAGACCAGGGGTCATCAACTACATTTTTTCAAGGGCCAGAATTTTTCTAAGCAGACACTCTGGGGGCCGGACTTTCAAATAATGAAAATAAAATGTGTTTATACCTAATATGCCTATTCTGGTTCGAAATTTTCACTTTCTTACTGAATTAATGCTATTTTGTTTTTACATGTATTAGTGTGAGCAAACTCCTAAAAAAACATGGAAACTCCATAATGATAACTGGCTCTTTAACTAGAAAATGATCTCAGACTAGGAGGCAGTTCACTGAGGAGTGATGGTTAAAGTCTGTGATTATTGAAACATGGTTGATGTAGATAGTGTCCTGATTGGTGGAAAATGCTTGCAGAAAGAAATGCATGTTGTCAGGTAAAAATGTCACTGTCAAACAGGCTGAAGCGAAAAGTTGACGTGGAAAAAGCCAAAAGCTCAGCTTTAATGATGAATGACTCGTCATGTATGCCTCATTTGCAATGAAACGATGTTCTTGCAAAATAATACAACCAGCATCATCATCATCAAGAATGAAGAACTCGAACATAACGATCATCAATCACGTGCATATTAAGTAGCCACTTATAATACCTCCATAGATTTACCGCTCCAGCGGAGAGTTTGGTTTGTTCAGCCAGCAGTGAGGTTTACAAGAATTTGTCCAAATTTCCAGATTCCCTGCAAACTCAGATAAACAATTAGACTACAAACAGACAGCTTTTGTTTTAGCTTGTTTGTAAAAATTCTCTATTTGCGGAGTAGAGCTGTGTTTGCATAAAACAGCGCGGTGGACTGAGCAGACAGAGCAGATTGATATATCACTTTCTATATGTTTATGCCTGTCTTTACAGGTGAGTGCATTGATAAGTATTGACTTTTTACTCACAAAGGTTTTATTTTAGCCTACTTACAGTAACGAGACTAGCGTGAGTTCATCTGCCCCAGCGGCCGTTGGTAATCCTCTTTGTATCGTTCCCAGTCAGATACTGCGTGTTTTAACGCACACACATTTCGGCTCAGCTGTGTGTGTGGAGCGCGGGCATCGCTGTACAGAATCCTGGCTTGTGAATAGAGATGCAAATACAGGGGGCAGGGTTGTCGCATTTTTTCCTCTTTACATTTTATGAATTCATGATTATTCTGCAGGCCAGACTAAAAGCTTTGGCGGGCCGGATGTGGCCCGCGGGCCGCCAGTTGATGTTAGCTGGCCTAGATTGACCCTGGCTGCAAAATAAATTTGCTGCCACCTGGGTGCGTCTAGATTTCTAGGCTAACAACTTCACCCTCTTCTTACACATTGAAGCCTGCAATTCAATGTAGTGACAGATTTTCAGAAAACCTTAAAATATTCCACTTTTGTATAGTACTTGTTTGGTGTTATTTAACATTTTTACTAATTTAACCCATTCCAACTTTTCTTACTGCTTTACCTTCTTATTACGGATTAAAGCCAGCAATCTAGTTCAGCTTTAGCAATTCAGCTTTTCAGCATTCACAAGCATTTTTCTGTAGGAAATGCCTCTACTTTCTGTCCAATAAAAACCATGTATCTCCAGATGTGTGTTGATGTTGAATGTTTGCGATAAACTGAAGGATGATATGGAGTCATAAGAGTGTCATAAAGAATAATACTCCTGTAAATAAAGTAAGAAACTTAATGTGAAAGTTCAATTCTATTCAGTTTATTTAAGAAGAGGACAGAGCAAATTAATAAAACAAATGTTTATACATGGGTTAAAAATGCCAGAATGAGCCAAAAGCTCACAAACTTCCCCCCAAATACAACCAGCTGGTTTATCCACAATTAAAGAAACTGTTCAGTAACACACTCAGCTGAGGTATTACTAATTACTGAAATAACAAATACTTTACCTGACACAAGCTAGCATTAGCATTCAGTATCAGGACAGTCACTTAACTTATTGTTAGCTTAAAAGGATTAATGTTACCTTTTGTGATATTACATTCAACGATTCCGTAATAGTATAATATTGTAAAACATATTTTTCATCTGTGAAATGTTATTCCATGTTGCTTAGTTTAGCCTTTCTTTCACATGAACATCCAAAAGCAGTACAAAAATCTTTTTCTGAGTGTTTAAGATCAGCTGTCTGTCTCAAGACGCAGTTTAAACACATTAACTGTTCAAGTCATTTTTTAAGCAGCAGACGTGTTCTGATTAAAGCTTTCTAGTTATGAAGATTTTCTTCTTTTCATCGTCTTAAGGGACAATAAACTAAATATTTCAGCAATTTGACATCACCTTAGTAAACAGTGAGGGGATTTTTTTAATTAAGAACAAATACTCCTTCGTTGCAGCATTAGTTAAATAGCGCTAGCAGTTTAACCCTGAACTGAAAATATTTTATTACAGGAATAAAAGCTAATTTTGAGTGAAATTAATCCCTTCAAAGGGAGGGAGTGTAATATGTAGTCGTAGCCAGGATAACATCCATGCTGTTCAGAAGATAAAGTTACTGCTAGTCAGCCTTCAATGTGGAGAGAAGATCAGAATATAACAACACAGCTATCAGGGCATGAGGAGGAGGCAGGAGGAAACAGCTTGGCTCTCAAACATCTTCACAATGAGGCAGTGTGAATGAGCTGGTGGTTTTTAAGGTTACCACTCTCAGAAAACATTTTCCCACATTGTTCACACCAGTACGGCTTCTCTCCAGTGTGAATGCGCTGGTGAGATTTAAGGTGACTACTCCGAGAAAAAGTTTTCCCACATTGTTCACACCAGTACGGCTTCTCTCCAGTGTGAACACGTCTGTGCCTTTTAACATCTCCTGGAGTGGGGAACGTTTTCTCACATAGATCACAGCTGTAAGGTTTATCTCCAGTGTGAATGCGCTGGTGTTTTTTAAGGCTACTTCTCTGAGGAAAATGTTTCCCACATTGATCACACCAGTACGGCTTCTCTCCAGTGTGAACACGTCGGTGGATTGCTAGGCTACCACTATGAGAAAAGGTTTTACCACATAAATCACAGCTGTGAGGTTTTTCTCCAGTGTGAATGCGTTGATGTGTTTTAAGGTTACCACGCTGAGAAAATGTTTCCCCACATTGTTCACACCAGTATGGCTTCTCTCCAGTGTGAACACCCTGGTGAGTTTTAAGGTGACTACTCTGAGAAAAACTTTTCCCACATTGATCACAGCTGTAAGGCTTCTCTCCAGTGTGAATGCGTTGATGTGTTTTTAGGTCACTCTGTTGTGTGAAAGCTGCCCCACATTGATCACAGCTGTGTAGATTCTCTCCAGTGTGAACTCTCTGATGAATCTTTAAATATTTTGATGATGTGAAGGATTTGTCACAGTGCTGACAGTGGTGACATTTGGGTCCCTTTCCTCCTCTCCGTTTCTATAGCAACAGACAAACAGAGAGATAGAGTTAGTGAACAACCTTATTTAAACCCTGGACTTTTTAACTCTTCATACAAACATTTATGACAAAATGAAGGAAAATGTGTGCCGGTTGCAGATGCAAATGTACTCTTCATAACTTTTATAATTTCCGAAATATTCAACATTTTTCAGGCAAGTTGTAATGAAACTGTAACGCTGTAATGAAACAGCGAGAGAAAGCGTGCCAGATGATCGCGGACCGCCAGAATGTGTAAGCAGCCTAAAAATAAACATTTACTGACCACTGCTCTGAAACCATCATAATCATACCATTCAAGGAGTTAGGCTACTAATCATTTGCACAAATTAACAGTTGTAGCCTACTATAATATAAAAATAAGATAAAAATATCTTCATCACTGACTTCATTATAGAAACACGTGTATAGGACTTTATATATTATCTTCATCACTGACTTCATTATAGAAACACGTGTATAGGACTTTATATATTATCTTCATCACTGACTTCATTATAGAAACACGTGTATAGGACTTTATATATTATCTTACATGATATGTAAGTATTAGGGCATTTAGCATTTACATTACTGTTAATCAGTCATCACTTGATTACACATTGCAATACCTTGTTATAATATAAATAATAATAGTGCCACATGAAGAGACAGTGCAGCATATGACAGTAGCAACAGCTGAGAAGATTTCGGTCTGTGGTGACCAGGTCCACCTCACACAAACTTCCTTCTCCTATTCTCTCTCCTTACTACCCCATCCACACCCACACACACCCACACACACACACACGCCCACATTACCACGCCCATGCAGCCCCACCCACGGACATTTACGGATTTTTAAACATTTAATGTAACTGGCAAACAATGCTTTCTACTTTTTAAAGAGCACACGTTTATAACAAATTTTTATTTATGCCGTTTGTATGCTGTTACTGTCATTCTCTACATTATGTAGGTATGTAGTATGTATGTTGTCACTGTCCAATTGTCCGTGTTTCTCTCTGTTGACACTGTACATATTAAGTTATAACTCTAACTCTGCAATTTAAATGTTTTTTATGGCTGTCTGTGATTATACTTCAGGGGGGGAGGGGGTCTGGAAATTCTAATATTTTCCTGCGGAAATTCTGAGGGTAAATGACTTCAATTCCTGCATTCGGATACATTTTTAGGCACCAATTTATGGTAAAAATGTCAATATTTATTGCAAGGAAATCACAAAATTCTGGTGGCAGGTAACAATTCAAAATACAAAATATAATGGAATATTATTATATTCAGTAGTCCAGTAAGGAGGCTTTCACATCCGGGACATGGGCCGGATACAACAACACTTGACCCTAAAGTCCAGTTGTTTGTAGGATTGACTTAGGCTACTTAATCAGTGATGTTGAATATAGCCTAGAGTGTAACGGACCACCACAGTTCATAAATACATGTGAACCGCGGATTAATTGCAGAGTTTAATCTACATAGTGTAAAACTACTACGTGAATGGGGCACAGCAGAAAGACAGAGCAGAGCGACGCTGCTTGTTCAGGGTTTTCATGTGTACTCCTATAGGCCTACACTTCGCATCAGGTGTTAAAACCAACTGTACCGAATTAGACTACTATTTAACGCGAGACGTTTTTAACCGCTAATAAAACTGTCTCAATTTAATACTGATGCCGTCAGACGGCCGCGCGGACAGACAGCAGTCGGAGTTCCGGCAGAGCTCTGCGCCGGTCAGCAGCGGCTTCTCACTGTACAGCCGGTCCCCCAGAGCAGCATGATCACCGGGAGGGTCCAGCCTGAACCCTGCAAACAGCGATCCCGTTTGAAGGTGACATGATTGATTTTGACTGAACGTCTCAATTTAAGTAACCTCTGATCGGGTCGTAGCAAATTAAGTAGCTATACTAAGTTTAAGATTAGGTGTTGGTCATTCTCAACACCTTTCTACCCCCCCACACACTTATCAACTCTGGACTCTGTGCTGCTGCCAGCCTGTGTAACGTACGTTACTCACCATTGATCGACTGTTAGCTTCAGCTGGCTAACGTTAGCTGTCAACCTCCCGAC
>NC_050189.1:28131004-28181004 GCF_008315115.2 Sander lucioperca | reverse complement strand
TTTACTAGCCTTCACTTTCAACCGTTCACCCAGTTTACAGACTTAAATATCTGGTTTAAGGGATGAGAACTTTCAGATCCATATGTAATGCGTGTGCAGGTTAGTTCCCCCAACAAATGTGAAGGCCTGAAACTTGTTTCTCAGCAGGAGATTCATCCAATTCATAGATTTAAAAAACATTCATCTTTTCCAGAGAGTCAACTTACAGTAAGATTACAGTTACCTCAAAACAGTGGCCTAGGTTTTAACAGACACTCTGCTCCAACTCCTCTTTAACACGACAACAGAAGAAGACATTTAATGATACAGCCAACACTGTCAGCTGCTCACATTGTTCACCTTCTTCTAAAATATCACAAACACTAAAGCACATTAAAGCATACTTTATATTTGTATTCTTCTCTGAGCATATTTACTTTTTTACTTGTGAATTTAACAAAATAAGATAATCTGGTAACAGCAAAAAACAGCAGAGAATACATGACAATAACATCCTATACAAAAGTTATTGACTGTGAAAATGTTTCAGTTTTGAACATTTTGAATGGGGAAATTTGTCCGGAATTTTTTAATATTTCAGAAAAATTATGAAAATTCTGTATTAAGACCAGCGTGTCCCAATTGCACTGAACAATTTGATGTTTGAATTATGTTTCTATGTTGAAAAATGGGGAAGTAGTTTGGTGCAAAAGAAATGCAACGTGGGATTAATAAAGAATATTCTTTAGTAGAAGAACAGAAATCTACAGTGGGGAACACTTGGTAAACTGTGGTATAACGTAATAATAGTCAACACTGAAGACAAAGAATGGACCAAACCGGTATACTGAGTTTCACCACTAGGTGTCCCACTTGTCTCAGCTGAGTTAGAGCCCTTTATATAGAGAGTGTGGCCAACTCTAATCATGGGCGCCATATTGGAGACCAACGTCAGATGACTCTACAGTGTAACCCTATGGGGTGAATATGCTATCTTGAAATAAATCGCTTATTTTCACCATAAACAGGCATATACATGTTATTATCAACGGTTGTCAATATGTAAAAGGCCCTTACGGAAATATTCCAGTTCCATTTACCTTCTATATCGTTAATGGGCCTCTAAAAAATGTCCATTGTAGTGAGTGACCATGTCACCTAATAAGTGTCTGAGCAGTGTTTACCTTTCTAATGTCCACTAGCATACAGGCTAACTATAACATAACCTAATGAGAGAGTGAGGACTCCAGTCCACATGGTGGTGGTAATGTGCCTCTAAGCCAGGACTTTTTAACCTGCAGTGAGCCTCCTACTGTAACCTCTTTGGTTTAACACACACTCAGCTTCAAATCTGAAATGGTTCCATATCGGCGGTGACTTTTAGTTTTCTTTGAGACAAACTCTGACATATCATCTTGTTACTGCAGAAACACATGATACTACTTTGGAGTTAACAAACACAACTTGGGCCGTTTCCCCTCACACTGCTACGGTGGCCCAGACGGTTCAACACACACACACACAAGATGCAACACACACACACAAGATACAACACACACACACAAGATACAACACACACACACAAGATACAACACAAACACACAAGATACAACACACACAAGATACAACACACACACACACACACAAGATACAACACACACACACACACACACACACAAGATACAACACAGACACACACAAGATACAACACACACACACACGATACAACACACACACACAAAATACAACACACACACACACACACACACAAGATACAACACACACACACACACAAGATACAACACACACACACAAGATACAACACACACACACACACACACACACACACACAAGATACAACACAGACACACAAGATACAACACACACACACACACAAGATACAACACACACACACAAGATACAACACACACACACACACACAAGATACAACACAGACACACAAGATACAACACACACACACAAGATACAACACACACACACAAGATACAACACAAACACAAAAGCTACAACACTAATGATTCTTGTATGTATTTCATTGAGACCAACCGTGTCTGACCGTGAACATAGACCGTGTATGTGTGTATGGATGACATATTACGCCCCTAACACTGGAATAGGCAGCATGCTGAAGGGAACACAATTAGCATTCACTTTAAACATCTGTTTACCGTAACCATAATCACACACACACACACACACACACACACACACACACACACACTTTCCAAACCAACCGTATGGAGGGAATTAGCCGCTGGGAGCTGATCAATAACCAGATAGATCCGGTTAACAAGTTCCAAGCTACTGAGACTCTCCACAGCTCGGTAATAATCATCTGTGTTTGTTTTGATCAGAGGGAAACTCGGCCACACTTCTGCTCTCAGAAATAATGAAGCTCCACTACATTTAGAACGGCTTGGCTTTCTAATATTTTAGAAGAAGGTCAACAATGGGAGCAGCTGACAGACACACACATACTAATACTTTCTATCTTTTTCTCTTTGTTAGAGAGAGAGAGAGAGAGAGAGAGAGAGAGAGAGAGAGAGAGAGAGAACAACTAACAAAGGACCGTTTCCCTCCAAAACAAACGAGGGTCGAATGGGAAGCTAACTTCAGCGTCGTTGATGCAACAAAACATGAATATGAACTACTAGCTAGCCTGCTACATTACATTACATTACATTACATGTCATTTAGCTGACGCTTTTATCCAAAGAGACTTCCAATGAAGTGCTTTCAACCCTGGAGGTGCAAACTCCAGACAACAAGTAGTAAGAGCAAGTACATTAGCTTTAAATAAGCTAAACCACAAAGAGCTAGCTAGCTTCTGCTCAGCTCCGTTAGCATTAAGCAGCCGAATGGGACGCTAACGCATGCGCAGCTCTGTCTTCTCTTCTCTGTGACTGCCGTGTAAAGAGCAGTTATTAAAGTGTTTACCTGAGTGTGTGCGGGTTTACCTGGAGCTCTGTCTTCTTAAAACTCACTAATAACAAACTACACAGCTATCCCGCCGCCAGACACACATCACAGTGAAGACACCAGACTTCCTGTTTCCTCCCAGTCAGGGTTTTTCAGATTAAAAGTTTAAAATGAAAGAACGTCACCACCTGGAGGTCAGGAGGGAAACAACAGATACACATTCAGTTAATTAATCAGTTAGTGGTGGACTGGAACTGAGTACATTTACTCAAGTACTGGACTTAACTCCAGGTACTTGTACTTTACTTGAGTATTAAAATTATTATTATTACATGTCATTTAGCTGACGCTTTTATCCGACACTAACAATTAAGTGCTTTCAACTGTGAAGGTTCAAACTCCAGTCAACAAGTAGTAAGAGCAAGTACATTAGCTTTAAAGAAGCAAAGCTATAAAGAGACGTGAAAGTGCAGGTTCAAGAATTTTTTTTTATCCAAGGTGTAGTCGGAAGAGATGTGTTTTTAGCCTTCGGTGGAAGAGGTGTAGGCTTTCGGCCATCCTGATGTCGATGGGGAGCTCGTTCCACCATTTGGGAGCCAGGACAGTGAAAAGTCGGGATTTCGTTGAGTGATTAGTTCTCTCTCGCTGTGACGGGGCAGCCAGCAGTTTGGCTGATGCAGAGAGAAGTGGGCGGGTTGAGGTATATGGTTTGACCATGTCCTGGATGTATGCTGGGGCTGATCCGTTCGTGGCCCTGTATGTAAGTACTAGTGTCTTGACTTGAGTATTAAATAATGTTCAGCGCTTAAATAATTTAAACAATGTGTAAATATAAAGAGAAATAACTAAATATACTGTAAGCATTTAAATGTATGTTTCCACCAGACTCCATTTAAATAAAATAGCAATTTCATGATTATTAAACACACTTCATGTATAGTCGATAGAAAATGAAAAAAATACATATCAAAAGCCGTCTTGGTTCATCTTTCCACTGTTCCAACAATCACCACTCTGGTTTGGTTGAAATAAACTCCTAATTCACCCATTTATATGTGGAAATATGCTGGCTCTATACACGCTAAAAGTCCTGATTATTTACATGGAGTCTAGTGGAAATATGCTGGCTCTATACACGCTAAAAGTACTGATTATTTACATGGAGTCTGGTGGAAATATACTGGCTCTGTACACGCTAAAAGTCCTGATTATTTACATGGAGTCTGGTGGAAATATGCTGGCTCTATACACGCTAAAAGTCCTGATTATTTACATGGAGTCTGGTGGAAATATGCTGGCTCTATACACGCTAAAAGTCCTGATTATTTACATGGAGTCTGGTGGGTTTGGTGATGGTGATTTCAGGGCTGTTTCAAGTTAAACTAAAAGGATCTTACTCTTTAACTAAAAGCTCTATCTCTGTAGGTAATGTTGTCAGACTCTTAGAATAATAATCTGAGTCTGTCAGCAGCAACAACAGAACTTTTAGTGGATGGAAACTTTACCTTTTAATTAGGAGTTTAAACACAGACACAACAGGAAGAATAAATCCATCAAATCAAGTCACTAATAATCAGCATGTGGTCTTGTTTTATTTAATATTGCATTTAATTGTTCCACATTCCAAAACATTTAAAACAATTCAATCACTGACGTTATTCTACAAGTCAGATAAATAAATAAATCAGCTGTTTGCTTTCTATTTTCTGACTGTGTATTACATCATCAGTGTCTTTACTTTCAGTCTGAACAGACCTCAACAGATTTAAAACCACATTCAGTCACAGAAAATACAAACAGAGAATATGAAATGTCAGACAAAGATTATTAAATGAAAATCCACAAAGGAAGATAATATGATGGTAAACTACAAAACAACAATAACTGGAGAGCATACAATTACAAATGGCCAACTTCCAGTATGTCGGTAATGATGAGAGGAATGTTTGCATGGCCTTCCATGCATCAGGGTGTGCTTATTAAACTCACATGGACCAAATCGCTGTATAGTCTCGTTATGGTTTTGCGCCAATTTTTGGGAGTTTTGGAGTATATAAGGGCGTCAAAAATGTGTTCAAAGGTTAAAACAAATAAGATGGCCCTATAGAGCAGCCATGACACATCTATGCCCAAATGTGAAAGCAGCCCGAGAGAATTTGAACATTGCTGCACATTTTGAAGTTTTAGTCTCCTAAAGTCCTTAAACATGTATTCATGAAATAAAAATTATGACTTCCTGTAAGGCAAAAAAGTAAAAATATATGTAATATGTTTCTAAAGATGAGAACAATGGGCCTCATTCACTAAACGTTCTTAAGAACTAATTTGTTGTTAAACCCCACTTACGCAGTTGTCACAAAGATTCTGGCATTCACCAACGCAATTTTTTCAGAAATTTTCTAGTTTCCATTTGTTCCTTTACTTGTTAATCTTACACAAATAAGATAAGATAAGATGGTAACAGCTAGGGGTGCAAGGATCACAAGACTCAGGGTCAGGATCACGGTTTGGAGTCACGGATCGGATATATTTTGGGATCCAAGTTGAACAAATATTGTATATTGTTATACTATAGTGTTACGAGTATAGGCAGTTGTGGAGTTTATAATAAAAAACTAATAATTTAAGACAATGTCAGTAACAAACAGTAGAGGGCAGCAATACACTATTGCAGCCACTAGTCTTCCTAATCCAAAGAAGAAGAATGTGTGTTATTTGGTAGTATTTTAATCCAAATACGATCTTTGTCCTAAACTTAAAGGGATACTTCACCGATTAGCATTAAGCTTTGTATCAAAGAAATCTGGTAGTATTTTTGAATGACCGTGCTTCCCTCCCTCATGTCCCCCTGAGACCAGAGATCTCTGTATTGTGGGTCTGGAAAATAACCTCTGATTAGGGCTGCACAATTAATCGAATTTTAATCCCGATCACGATTTTGGCTTCCCACGATCAAATTCATGTGATCGAGCGATATTTAAAATGCTCCATTCAGTTCATAGAACGCTCCGTAAACCCCTCTCTGATCATGTGCCTCCATGAGCCATCAGAGTTGTTCCCTGCACCGCGCAGCTTAGTTTAGATGTAGACAGTCACAGAGGACAGAGTAACGTGAGGAAAACTCCACAACAGATAGCAGTCGGTCATAAGTCGTCACGAGGTTTACCAGTTTACCTGTAAACGCAACATTTAGTCCCGTCTGTGTTGTTTTTCAGACCACAGCTAGTTTGAGTCTGTTAGCTCATAGCTTTAGCGGCAGACTGTTGTACGTCCCGCTGTTGATATCCTACAGTGAAATACAGTCACACTACACCGTTTAGCTGTCAGCATTTTAGCCGTGTTGTATCCAGTTACTACTGTAGCTGCTGTGTAACTTGTTATTAGTGTTTACTGTAGCTAACGGTAGGCTAACGTTAGCTGCTGTGTAACGTGTTTTTAGTGTTTACTGTAGCTAACGGTAGGCTAACGTCAGCTGCTGTGTAACGTATTATTAGTGTTTACTGAAGCTAACGGTAGGCTAACGTTAGCTGCTGTGTAACTTGTTATTAGTGTTTACTATAGCTAACGGTAGGCTAACGTTAGCTGCTGTGTAACGTGTTATTAGTGTTTAATGTAGCTAACGGTAGGCTAACGTTAGCTGCTGTGTAACTTGTTATTAGCGTTTACTGTAGCTAACGGTAGGCTAACGTTAGCTGCTGTGTAACTTATTAGTGTTTACTATAGCTAACGGTAGGCTAACGTTAGCTGCTGTGTAACGTGTTATTAGTGTTTACTGTAGCTAACGGTAGGCTAACGTTAGCTGCTGTGTAACGTGTTATTAGTGTTTACTAGCGTGACATGCAGCGATGTTTCTGTTGCCTCTAACGTCTGTTTTGGAGCATCAGAGACATTTAAGTGGCACCGTAATCCGCGTTGCTATTTCGTCCGGTAGATACCGGGCACCGGTGCCCTATTGGCACCAGATTTTAACATGCGCCGTTAACGTGAACAGAATATTGCGCTGCCTGTATCTTTTCACGGCAAACGCGCATGTTTGGAAAGTGGTCGCACAACAACTGAAATGGCTCCTTCATAATATCCTTCAACAGAGAAGGAAAGTAGCACAATATGGATGTGAAAGCAGTTATAATTAGCCTATGTGACAATAACATTTGTTTTGGTTAAAATCAACAAATAATCATGATCAATATATTGATCAGAATAATCGTGATTATCATTTTGGCCATAATCCTGCAGCCCTACCTCTGATGATGCAAAAATGGTCATTTAGCATCATCTGAGGCATTTTGCCCAGAGTCTGTGGACTACAGCCAGCTAGTTCTGCATGTTTTCAACCGGCCCATAGGGGGTGGGACTGTCTTTACCCAAAACGAGTGGTTGTCTTTCGTCCACATAAGCCAAAAATATATTTTCTGGTTTTTCTGGGTCTAGAAGGCACCAACTTTTAAAATTGTTTCACATTCCTATAACATAAATGACCCAATTTAATACATATTCATCTTTCCAGCAGTGAAATATCCCTTTAGAAGAAGGATTAACGTTACCTTTTGTGATATTATATTCAACGTTCGTAATAGTTAAATATTGTAAAACATTTTTTCCATCTGTGAAATGTTATTCCATGTTGCTTAGTTTAGCATTTCTTGTACATGAACATCCAAAAGCAGTACAGAAATCTTTTTCTGAGTCTTTAAGATCAGCTGTCTGTCTCAAGATGGCGGCGGCACAGACGCAGTTTAAACACATTAACTGTTCAAGTCATTTTTTAAGCAGCAGACATGTTCTGATTAAAGCTTCCCAGTTATGAATGTTTGCTTCTTTTGGTCATCGTAAGGGACAACAGACTAAATATTTCAGCAATTTGACATTACCTTACTAAACAGTGATGGGATTTTTTTTAATTGATCAGCCTTCAATGTGGAGAGAAGATCACAGTGTTTCCTTTAGGATTTTTTTAGCAGTGGGGGCAGGTCCGAAAATCACCAGTTAACTTAATCTAAATTTGAAAGACCAGGCTTAAATGAACTGACAACATAAGTAATACGACTTACAGTTCTCAAGGACGTACACACACACACACACACACACACACACACACACACACAATCTCAACTGGCTAGTTATCCTCGCTTGTCCGCGCTATTCTCCGACATGCACTCTAACAATGCAGCCCTATTTCTGATACCATGGGGGGCAGAAATGTTGCCGTGGGGGGCCACCGCGGTCAAATCAACATAGAGGAAACACTGGATTAGAATATAACAACACAGCTATCAGGGCATGAGGAGGAAGCAGGAGGAAACAGCATGGCTCTGAAACATGTTCACAACGAGGCAGTGTGAATGAGCTGGTGTTTTTTAAGGTTACCACCCTTAGAAAAAGTTTTCCCACATTGTTCACACCAGTACGGCTTCTCTCCAGTGTGAATGCGCTGATGGGTTTTAAGTTTACTACTATTAGAAAAAGTTTTCCCACATTGATCACAGCTGTACGGCTTCACTCCAGTGTGAATGAGTTGATGTATTTTTAGGTTACTCTGGTGTGTGAAAGCTGCCCCACATTGATCACAGCTGTGAAGATTCTCCCCAGTGTGAATGCGTTGATGGTTTTTTAGGTCACTCTGTCGTGTGAAAGCTGCCCCACACTGATCACAGCTGTACGGCTTCTCTCCAGTGTGAATGTGTTGATGTCTTTTTAGGTCACACTGTTGTGTGAAAGCTACCCCACATTGATCACAGCTGTGAAGATTCTGTCCAGTGTGAAGGCGTTGATGGTTTTTTAGGGAACTCTGTCGTGTGAAAGCTGCCCCACATTGATCACAGCTGTGTAGATTCTCTCCAGTGTGAACTCTCTGATGAATCTTTAAATATCCAGATGTTGTGAAGGATTTGTCACAGTGTTGACAGTGGTGACATTTGGGTCCCACTCCTCCTCTCCGTTTCTATAGCAACAGACAAAAAGAGAGAGAGAGAGTTAGTGAACAACTTCTTTAAACCCTAGACTTGCTCTCACCCTAAATTTTAACTCTTTATTTAGTTCTATCTTTTTAACTTTTTTATGACAAAATGAAGGAAAATATGTGCCGGTTGCAGATATGGTATTGGTATATGGAAACCAGGGACTGAAGTGAAAAAAAATCTTTTGACTGAACCTTTTTTCAGGTCATATGGATGATATGATGATAAAAAAATAAAAACGAGTGCATTATGGAGGTGTCACAATTTGTTCCACCTTGGCTAGATAACATAATATATAATGTAGTATAATATGCCAGTGTAACTGCCAATTGCTTCAGTGATTGTTTCATCCCATTCTGCTTATGCGTCTAAAGGCTGCTTAATAGCAGCGGGAATAAAGAGTTGGTCTCATGGGAGTTTTTTCTCACCCTGGTGACCGGCACATCTGGGTGATACCGTCAAATGTGCGTTAGCTTGTTGGCTGCGTTTCAAACATACCCTACCAAAGGTGGAGCACCGCCAACACCGTCATCGTCTTATTGACAACCCTCTCTCCGTTGCTAGCTGATCAGGAACCGGCAGGCGGGTCTTCCAGCTCCCCCGTTTCATTAGCGCTAGACTGACTCGCACGCCGATCCGCTTGTTGTGCTAACCTCAGCCACATTGCTCTCAGCCTCGTCCGCAGATCTGGCCAGACCTTCAGACACTTGGCCATTCTAGCCGACGAACGTTAGCTTGTTAGTAGCACGGCGCGAGACGTTTTATCTTTCCTGACAACTGATTGATGTGGCCCGAGCTTGGATGTTTAGGACCAGAGCTTTCTCACCATGTCTACAGAATTAAGATAAAACACCATGTTGCGCCGTTATTATTGCTGTAGCCTAGCTACATCCATGTGTTGCGCAGCCCACGTCTGTGCGTACTCCATGGTCGTGTGTTTTTTAAGCAAACGGGCTAGGAGACAAGCGTGTAGCTAGGCTACAGCATTATGAAACTCATGGCTAATGCATCTTCTTGAGCTGTCACTGATTGAGAAACATGAAGTTCTCAAAAACACTCTTAGGTCTGTAAACATTAAACATCACAAAATTCACATTCATTCAACAGACCTAATATTGTAGTTGCCTTACTAAAAGAAAAAGAAAAAGTGATACAGGGGCGCAACCAGAAAATGTAGGGGCACACACCATGAATCAACATGCTAACCAAATTTTCACATTTCTACTAATTTCCATTGTATTACTAATAAATACTTTGATAAAAGATGCAGAAATTACAATGTGCCGTTTAAAATTCTGTGTCACATTTTATTGCACTTTTGAAGATGCAACATAGAAGGTAAACAGACAGCACCATCGCTGTCATGACAGACATGACAAATATTACAAAAGTATACTATACATTCAGAATATAAAAAGTGTTTAGTAACCTTTCAGTCATTTCACAGTTAAAAACAATACTTACATTACAAACATTAGGGCCAGTGGCCAATAACATTCCACTAGAACCAGTAGGCCTAAACAACTTGTGCCTTAACTCACTCCCCCTTAGAGCAGATCCTCCTGTGTTCACTAGGACAGGGCTCATCAACTACATTTTCCCAACGGACAGAATTTTTCTAAGCAGACACTCCGGGGGCAGACTTCCAATTAAAGAAAATAAAATGTATTTATACCTAAAACGCCTATTCTTGTTCAATATTTTCACTTTCTAACTGAAGTAATGCTATATTTTTTTTACATGTATTAGTGTGAGCAAACTCCTAAAAAAACATGGAAACTCCCTAATGATAACTGGCTCTTTAACTAGAAAATGATCTCAGACTAGGAGGCAGTTCACTGAGGAGTGATGGTTAAAGTCTGTGATTAGGAAACATGGTTGTAGTAGGCAGTGTCCTGATTGGTGGAAAATGCTTGCAGAAAGAAAGGTCTGTTGTCAGGTAAAAATGTCACTGTCAAACAGGCTGAAGCGAAAAGTTGATGTGGAAAACCTCAGTTTTAATGATGAATGGACTGATAAGTGTCTTGTATGCCTCATTTGCAATGAAACAATGCTGTTGCAAAATAATACACCAGCTACCACCAGCATCATCATCAAGAGTGAAGAACGTGAACATAGCGATCGCATCATTCACGTGCACATTCAGAAGCCACGTGCATCTGTTTTGGTCTTAATACATCTATAGATTTACCGAGAGGATGGCTTGTTCAGCCAGCAGTTAAGTTTACAAGAATTTTTGTAATTTTGTATTAACAAGGTTTAAAATGACCCATTTTTCACATTTGGATATCGTTTCAAAATCGCAAATCAAACGAACGAAAAAGTACACAGGCTGTACAAAAGGCCGTCAATCAGGAGTGATTGTTGTGAGTACGTGTCGGAGAATAGCGCGGACACGCACCTCACACCACCCGGAGAAAAAAGTGAGAGAAAGAAAAAGGAGAGGTCGCAGTTCGGACGATGACTACCCGGTTGAGATTGTGTGTGTGTGTGTGTGTGTGTGTGTGTGTGTGTGTGTGTGTGTGTCCTCAAGATCTGACAACACACAAACACACGTAGCAGAGCTACCCACACCCATGTTTGTACTGTTGCTTAGTTAAATTAAACATCAGAAGAGAGAAGTTGTCTCCGTCCGTGTTTTAACAGACACACCTGGGGCAAAGTTGGAAACCAGAATCAGCTTTAAATCCAGTCCTGATCTAGTCCTCACTAACACGGGCCCAATTATAGTAACTACATGAAAACTTCACTGTTGTTGCATGAAATGTGGTTTGTGTTTAGCCTACATCATCAGTTTCTATCATGTGAAATAAGAGGATAAGCCAGCCTGGTGGCCAAGCTGCAGACAGATGCTCCTCAACAGTGAGCTCCCCAGCAGTCAGCTCCCCCTGCTGGTCAGAAGGGGCCTCTGCACCCCTTTAGTTTCAGACCCCCCCACCAGCCTTTGGGCCACGCCTCCTCATTTACATTGACATGTGTCAAGTCCAAATGAAAAGCCAATGTTAAATGTAAATTCAAAAGCCAAATATTAAATCCAAATGAAAATCCAATGTTAAATTGAAATCGAAAAGCCAAATATTAAATCCAAATTAAAAGCCAATGTTAAATTGAAATTCAAAAGCCAAATATTAAATCCAAATGGAAAAGCCAAATGGAAAATTTAAAAAAAATAATATTTTTAATTTGATCAATGGAAAATTTAAAAAAATAATAATATTTTTAATTTGATCTTGCTTCGTTTTCTCTTTGGACTTTCAATTTGAATTATGAATAAATATTTCCTCCATACCTTTGAGCAAGTTTGGAGGAAAGTCGGAGGTATGGAACCATTTTAAACAAGTCGTGGGCAGTGACAACATATGTGTCGGCTTTGTCGAGTGCATTGACAGCAAAAACACGGGGACGATGAACAGACACATGGAGCAAGCTGGCAGAAAAGATGATAGTCAGCCTTCAATGTCCTCTTCTGTTACTTCTCCAAGCATACCCCTCGAAACAGATTTCTGCAGTTCAAACAACTCTGAATTGTAGTTGAGAACGTCAGTTATAACGGCCCACGCATTAATAAAAATGTTGTGATTAAATCGTGCTTGGGCTCATAATTCCAGTTAATGTGTCGGGCCGGGCTCGGACACAACGTGCACGGGCTCAGGTAGGGCCGGGCTGGAGTTTTTGGGCCTGATCTAAGCTCTATAAGAGTTGTGATTTACACATCTACAGCGGTGGCTATTTTTTACCAGCTTTCCTTCCTGCGTTTTGCCTGTAAAACTGTCTGTGTTCTTCATATTCATGTAGAATTATAATTTGCTCTTCTTATATAAAATATGCAGCTCTGGTAGATGTTTGTGATTGGTCATGCTGTGCAAACCCCGCCTCTTTTATGTGAACGTGCGCATCGCTGGATTGGGAAACCCTGGGTTGATTGAACTAGTTGCAGGGCTCCAGAGTGCGACCAAATGATCGCATTTTGCGACCAAAATTTGAGAGTGTGCGACTGAATTTTACATCCAGTCGCACATGTGCGATCAGTAAATTTGCCCCCTTTTTTACACGTTAAACGTCGAAATTTCGGTACCTGAGAGTGCGTTAGCTCAAGCTTATCTGTCCTCTGAAAATTGACAGAGAGCGGAGCTCTGACACAAACACACACACAAGGCAACTTTATTTCTACAGCACCTTTCAGCAACAAGGCAACTTTCTCTACAGCACCTTTCAGCAACAAGGCAACTTTATCTCTACAGCAGCTTTCAGCAACAAGGCAACTTTATCTCTACAGCAGCTTTCAGCAACAAGGCAACTTTATCTCTACAGCACCTTTCAGCAACAAGACAACTTTATCTCTACAGCACCTTTCAGCAACAAGGCAACTTTATTTCTACAGCACCTTTCAGCAACAAGGCAACTTTATCTCTACAGCAGCTTTCAGCAACAAGGCAACTTTATCTCTACAGCAGCTTTCAGCAACAAGGCAACTTTATCTCTACAGCAGCTTTCAGCAACAAGGCAATTCAAAGTGCTTCACATGAAACATTAAAGAGCAATTAAAAACGGTCATAAAAATAAAACAGGCTAAAAAAGAATATACAAATACAAGAATAAAAGTTACAGTGAGTAAGAAATGAATAATTATTCAATTTAATAGGTTGTAGGGATGGGTTTGGGAGGAGAGAGGGAGGGGTTTTATTTTTATTTAATTTATTTAGAGTGTAACATATTCTAATAAAATAACATCATGTTCTAAGTACATAGGATAAATAGGTTTGATAATATTTTTTACAACTGAAATAATTGTTTTGTAATTATAGAGGGAAAGTACCAGGTACCGTTGGGTAACAGAACCGAATGTCAGGTATCGGTACCAATATTGGTTCAGTAGTAGCCTAAACAATGCATGTTTAATTTTAAGTTGAATTCATTGTAATTGTAGACTAGAGCTGGTATATATATATATATATATATATATATATATATATATATATATATATATATATATATATATATATATATATATATATATATTAGTTTTTCATGACAGCGAAGGTGCTGTCAGTTTACCTTCTATGTTGAATTTTCAAAAGTGACACTGAATTTGAAACAGCACATTGTAATTTCTGCATCTATTATCAAAGTATTTATTAGTAATACAGTGGAAATTAGTAGAAATGTGAATATTTGGTTAGCATGTTGATTTATGGTGTGTGCCCCTACATTTTCAGTTGGGGGCCACTGTGCTCCTAGTGTAAAAAGTTAGTCTGGAGCCCTGAGTTGTTAACCAGCGTCGTGACACAGCTTATGGAGGACCGCGGTTGTTAGGTGAAGTCAGGGAACTGAAAGAAATCAAAGACATGTTGATCTGGATTCATAGTACAGGACACACACACACAACTGTTTTAACGTTACCCTTGGGACATAAACAAACTGGGGAACTGAAAGAAATCAAGGAGATAATTAACTTCTCCTGCTCCAGATTTACCACCGTGGTCAGAAAGAACAGAGGAGACACTTAGTTTCTCTCACTATGACTCTAGAGTCACTACTCGCTCTGAAGACACACACACACACACACACACACACACACACACACACACACACACACACACACACACACACACACACACACACACACACACACACACACACACACACACACACACACACACACACTTCTTCTGGAAACATCATTGCCTGCCTATTGACACTGACTGCCCTCTGGTGGACAGAACATATGATACCAATATAGGTCTTAGTGAAGACACTGGTCAAAATATTATTAATTATTATTCCAATATTAATATTAATAAACGGACAAACTTCAAATATGATTTCTGGGCAAAAGTCAAAGCCCTATAGGCTGTTTGTTTGTTGGTTAGTTTAGGAGGGAAACGTTTCATTGTTTGTTCCTCTCTCTCTAAAAACATAAATAAATTAAATTTATAATCAATAGAAAAAATATATATCAAATGCCATCTTAGTATAAATATAGATTCATTTTGAGCATTTTAATTTATTTTTTTTACCAGACTCCATTTAATTAAAACAGAAATGTTATGATTATTAAACACATTCAAAGTGAACAGAAACTAAATCAAACTACCAAAAGCCGTCTTGGTTCATCTTTCCACTGTTCCAACAATCACCACTCTGGTTTGGTTGAAATAAACCCTTAATTCACACATTTACATGTGGAGATATGCTGGCTCTATACACGCTAAAAGTCCTGATTATTTACATGGAGTCTGTTGGAAATATGCTGGCTCTATACACGCTAAAAGTCCTGATTATTTACATGGAGTCTGGTGGAAATATGCTGGCTCCATACACGCTAAAAGTCCTGATTATTTACATGGAGTCTGGTGGAAATATGCTGGCTCTATACACGCTAAAAGTCCTGATTATTACATGGAGTCTGGTGGAAATATGCTGGCTCCATACACGCTAAAAGTCCTGATTATTTACATGGAGTCTGGTGGAAATATGCTGGCTCCATACACGCTAAAAGTCCTGATTATTAACATGGAGTCTGGTGGAAATATGCTGGCTCTATACACGCTAAAAGTCCTGATTATTTACATGGAGTCTGGTGGAAATATGCTGGCTCCATACACGCTAAAAGTCCTGATTATTTACATGGAGTCTGGTGGAAATATGCTGGCTCCATACACGCTAAAAGTCCTGATTATTAACATGGAGTCTGGTGGAAATATGCTGGCTCTATACACGCTAAAAGTCCTGATTATTACATGGAGTCTGGTGGAAATATGCTGGCTCCATACACGCTAAAAGTCCTGATTATTTACATGGAGTCTGGTGGAAATATGCTGGCTCCATACACGCTAAAAGTCCTGATTATTTACATGGAGTCTGGTGGAAATATGCTGGCTCCATACACGCTAAAAGTCCTGATTATTTACATGGAGTCTGGTGGAAATATGCTGGCTCTATACACGCTAAAAGTACTGATTATTTACATGGAGTCTGGTGGAAATATGCTGGCTCTATACACGCTAAAAGTCCTGATTATTTACATGGAGTCTGAAGATTATTAAATGAAAAGTCCCCACTTCTCTCTCTGTGTATCCGCGGTGTGTTTCCTGTGTTCACTCCGTTAGTTAGTTTTGGAGGGAAAACGCTCCATTGTTTGTTTCTCTCTCTCTATGTCGCCACTGCTCTCAGAATCAACTCTCCGCTCAATGACATTTACTTTATAGAGTCAAATCCCAACAGGAGTTCTCTGAGGACACATCTAGTAGGTCTCCACCACACTAGAGACTTTACAAAGAGACAACCATTTCACACGAGCAAGCATTTGGTGCGCCAGCGGCAGAAAGCTCGGTGAAGCCAGTAACGTTATATGATAGGAGAACACTGACCTGAACATGGCTGCTATCAGAGTCCCAGTCTGCTGCTTGTCTTCTGGGGACCTCGTTGCTCCGCTGCTCCTGGTTCTGGTTGTCCTCCTCCATTCCTCTCTGGTCCTGAAATCCAGCAGAGCTCCACTGGGGCTGCTGGACTCACTCTGGATTCTGTTCAGGACTAATCACAGCAGCAGAGATATTCAGGAGCTGCTGTCTCCTCTGGTTTTCCTCACATCCACACACAACTACAACAACAGTCTGAACACTCAAAGCAGCGGCTGGGAAACGGTTCCATTTCCTTCCTAGCTCCAACATCAACTCAGAGGAGTTTGGAGAAAACAGCATTATATTAAACTGGGAATAAATCTAAAGGGAAAAACAAACACCACCATAACGCTGGCTTTTTGATGTCTACCGTTCACAATAAAAGCCCAGCTTAAATTCACTCAGAGCATTTCACTAACCAGACAACAAGTAGTAAGAGCAAGTACATTAGCTTTAAATAAGCTAAACCACAAAGAGTACATTTACTCAAGTTCTGTACTTAACTCGAGGTACTTGTACTTTACTTGAGTATTAAATAATGTACAGCATTTTAATAACTAAAATAATGTAGAAATATAAGGAGAAATTAAAAAATATAGATTCATTTTGAGCATTTTACTTTATTTCTCACCAGACTCCATTTAATTAAAACAGAAATGTTATGATTATTAAACACACTTCACTCGAAGTGGACAGAAACTAAATCAAACTATCAAAGTCCGTCTTGGTTCATCTTTCCACTGTTCCAACAATCACCACTCTGGTTTGGTTGAAATAAACCCTTAATTCACCCATTTACATGTGGAGATATGCTGGCTCTATACACACTAAAAGTCCTGATTATTTACATGGAGTCTGGTGTAATATGCTGGCTCTATACACGCTAAAAGTCCTGATTATTTACATGGAGTCTGGTGGAGATATGCTGGCTCTATACACGCAAAAAGTCCTGATTATTTACATGGAGTCTGGTGTAATATGCTGGCTCTATACACGCTAAAAGTCCTGATTATTTACATGGAGTCTGGTGGAGATATGCTGGCTCTATACACGCTAAAAGTCCTGATTATTTACATGGAGTCTGGTGGAAATATGCTGGCTCTATACACGCTAAAAGTCCTGATTATTTACATGGAGTCTGGTGTAATATGCTGGCTCTATACACGCTAAAAGTCCTGATTATTTACATGGAGTCTGGTGGAGATATGCTGGCTCTATACACGCTAAAAGTCCTGATTATTTACATGGAGTCTGGTGGAGATATGCTGGCTCTATACACGCTAAAAGTCCTGATTATTTACATGGAGTCTGGTGTAGTTTGGTGATGGTCAGACTGAGACATAAACAGTCCTACACAACACACAGTAAATCAGACGGAGAAATAGCATTAGAAGCTACATTTAGCATTCAGCTCTGACTCACTAGACGCCAAACAAACGGCATTAATCTCTAAACTACATCACAACAAAATAGAATCCAATACAACATTGTGTGGCAGGCTTTAAAGCATTTTGGCTAATATTATCTCTGCAGCGTTTAACATGCGACTTACCACAGCAGTTACCACGAGTTCTGATGTGGATTACCCAGAATTCATTACTTTTAGGGCTGCGGCGCAATGTAGGAGTGACGCCAGCAGGCGGTGCTGTCCCCATTTCTGCAGGAATTAAACAGAACCTAATATACAACCCGTTACACTGGTGGTGTTGATTTCTCTCGCCAAACCCACCAGACTCCATGTAAATAATCAGGACTTTTATCATCGTAAAACACACTTCATTCAAAGTGGACACTAAATCAAACTATCAAAGCCGTCTTGGTTCATCTTTCCACTGTTCCACCAATCACCACTCTGGTTTGTAGGAGCTGGAGCAGTTCTGCAAGGAGGAATGGGCAGAAATCCCAGTGGTAAGATGTGGCAAGCTCATAGAGACTTATCCAAAGCCACTTGGAGCTGTGATTGCTGCAGAAGGTGGCTCTACAAAGTATTGACTTTAGGGGGGTGAATAGTTATGAACATTTACTTTTTCTGTTTTTTTATTTCTAAAAAATAGTTTTATGTATATATTTTTCTCATTTCACTTCACCAACTTAGACTATTGTGTTCTGATCCATCACATAAACTTCAGATTAAAAAAACATTGAACTAAAGGCTGTAATGTACCAAGGGGGGTGAATACTTTTGCAAGGGACTGTATCGCCGTCCACATCGCCCCGACAACGCTGACTGAGAGAAGCATGAAATAAGTGTGAGTGTGTTCCTGAAATCCTGGACATGTTGGACAAAGGTGTCTTCAGCTGACACCAGAGACCTCCATCAGATTCAGATCTTAGTCTCTCAGGATCACATCCTTCCCCCAGTCTCTGCTCCTCCTCTACACATTTAACATATTCATATATTACAGTTTTTTTACAATCACTTTGGCACTAATTTCAGAACCTTGATGTTATTTTTCCAAACTCTAGACACAAAACTCACAACCAATGATCAAAATACACATTTTTCAAAACTCTAACACTTTTTTCAATTGCTTGATACACATAAACCAAAGATCATTTGTTCATTTAACAAAGATCAGCTGTTCATTATGACACAACTTAACATCAAAGTACTACTATTTCAAAAGGCAATTCACACATTACAGTTCAGATGATTGTCTATTCATTTCATTACAATGATCTAACTATCAATCCATACAACTGCTCAAAATGATAAGTAACTGTTGCATAACTCTTAATGACTAGTCGTATGGAAACAGACAAACAATATTCCACGTTTAGATCATAAAAATTTAAAGATAGCGAGATTCATTGTCACCAGTTAGTGTGGAGCATGAACCAATTAGACTACATTATCTATGGATGTAATATCTCATCATCATTCTTTACTGTAATGTACTACTGTTTACCAGACACTGTTTCTATGGTCCCATGTACTACCTTTACTGTAATGTACTACTGTTTACCAGACACTATTTCTATGGTCCCATGTACTACCTTTACTGTAATGTACTACTGTTTACCAGACACTGTTTCTATGGTCCCATGTACTACCTTTACTGTAATGTACTACTGTTTACCAGACACTATTTCTATGGTCCCATGTACTACCTTTACTGTAATTTACTACTGTTTACCAGACACTGTTTCTATGGTCCCATGTACCACCTTTGAGACTATTTACAGTATTGACAGTACTGCACTGTATGCATGCAGGCCCTTGGAATTGCTTGTCCAATTCTGCCAACTTGTTACTGATGATTGAGATATATACTTTATATATATACTGTACATATACATATACATATATACTCGTACCACATTGTTTCGCCATGGCCGAAGGTTTTTTCCAAAATGTTTGGCTAATTGCGATGTAGATGAGAACCTGCGGCCAAATCCACAAGACAGAGTTGATGAATATGTAGAAGTACAGTAATCACTTCTTTGTTTTGCTTTTTACAGTACAAGCAAGTTGAGGAACACTACATTTGATGTTTTACAGTACTACTGTCTTTTCTTTTCTATTTCGTAGCTAATTATTTTGCTTTGATTGAAATCAACCTATGTTGTGATTGTACTGTATTGTTTTTCATCAATACATTTCAGGTTTGTCTGTAGTATTCTCTCTACTACTGCAGTACTTTTACAGGGATGTATTTACATCTAGTACCATAATGAAACATGTATTACCTATTTTGTACTACAATATTTAATGATTGTATGAACAATGACCCAGTGAACTATGGGTAGCTTTTTTGTGGGTGATCTAAAGTAACGTTTCAGTGGTATTTCACCATCAATTAGTCTTTGATCCAATGATTGTGCAAGTGCAAGATCTTTTTAAAGATATGAATGCACCATGCAGTGTTTTGAACATTGGACAGCCTGTGTTACATGTGATGATCGTTTGGAGTTTTGTGTCTAGAGTTTTGAAAAATGAAGTCAAGGTTCTGAAATTAGTAGCAAAGGGATTGACTCAAATTTGACCCGATTTCAAAGTTTCTTTATCAGAAATATTGGTTTCTTTCAACCAAATTAACCAAAAATAACATGGGTGGTTCCCAATGATGTTTTTTGCAAGTAAAATGAATGATCACTACAAATAGAGAAAGTTTAGTAAAATAATTGTTAAAACTTAAAGTGGATAATTCGTTGATAAATTGTGCAACCCTAATACGTTTCACAGAAAACCCCCAACAGGTGTGTTCACTTCCTCACTCCCCAAAACACAAAAGAACATTGGAATACGTGTCTGTACAGGGAAGCAGGCACCGAGCCAGAAGTATGAGGAAACAGATCATATGTCCCTGATTGTTTGACAGCCATTAGCTGCCAAGATGGACAAGTCTCAGGACCAACAGGGTTGAACAAGTAAACGTGACATGAACAGCCATGGTCCTCCCCCCAACTATTCTTTTGATATTTTCATTTGACTGTGACGCTCACGTCATATCAGCATTTCATCACCCCAGGTGACTATTTACTACTCCTACTGACAGGACACTCCCACAAAAGTGTATGTATAAAATGGTGACTACTTTTATCAAAAGAACAGTTCATCAAAGGAACATTTTGGTCTCATTAACAGGTAAGAGAAAGGCTTTATGAAATTTAAAAGACCAATTTAATAGTAGGTCTTATAATGCCATTTTCATTGTGATACCTGTATTTCAAAAAAATGTTGCACTCAGTTTCATCTAGTGGTAGTTAACCTAATCCATGCTGAGAATGGTTATTATTGATCTCTCCCCACCAGGACTCTGCTGCTTTCCAGAGTGAAAATGGTGAATTATGAAGTGACTGTATCCACTGGCAATCTTGCCTTTGCCGCCACTTTTAACAATGTCTTCATTAAGCTGGTAGGAACAGATGGGGAGAGCAAACGCACGTGGCTCAAAGGAGCTTTACAATTCACCGATGGAACAGTGAGTCTGAAATATCCCTCTCTCCATTTAAATGTATTACATGCTTCCTCAAGGTTGCCTATATGAGATCTTATTCATCAAATACTGTGATTATATTGCACAAGTTTGATTTTCTCCACTCTTTTACATTTAGGAATTGTATAATTATTGAGATGTTACGGCTCAGTTCTTGGTTATCAAATACTTCTTCATCTCTTGTTTGATGTCCTGGCTGTTTTTAAATGTAGCTGGCAGGTTTCACAAAACGGTAGGCAAGAATCCAATCTCACGAGTTAGAATTGCAAGGAAAGTTCAGTTTACTTATCAGTGTTCATGCAGGGTTAATCCAGGAAATCAGTCACACAGACAAACCAAACCGAAGATGGGAAAACAGAATCCAAGGTCCAAAAACAAGCAGGGACAGAACAGACAATTACTGGCTGGAGTTAGACAGTAACACACAAGACAATCTGGCAAAGAATTTAGGAAATGGACTGGTACATAAGGGGCTGATTAGGAGCAGGTGAGTATGGGGGGTAGGACAGGCCAGTTTAATGGAATGAGCAGGTAATAGACCTTTTTCACAGCAGACATGTTGACATGTCATAGTAGGAAAAGCACAGGTGTATTCTAACCATTATTGATGGCTGCATTCCACTTAGGAGAGGCCCTGGTATTGTGCATGCTGACTCACTGAAATAGCTTACTGGGAAACTCTCTCTGTTCGTGTGTGTGTGTGTGTGTGTGTGTGTGTGTGTGTGTGTGTGTGTGTGTGTGTGTGTGTGTGTGTGTGTGTGTGTGCTTACTGGGACACTTGATGGAATTGAGCCATTGTTAAGGTGATCAATTGTGCTTTTCCTACTATGACAAGTCAAAATGTCTGCTGTGAAAAAGGTCCATACAGAGCAGGAGGGAGTGGCAGAGTCTGAAATGACATGAGAGTTAGAAAGCCAAAAACAAGAAACGGGCAATGTTTCTAACAAACTAAAGCATGGCTGAAGTAGCACTTGAAGCAGTTCAGCATATTTGATGAAGTTGCATGATTCTTGCAATTTTTGGGTTGTATCCAAATGGTTGAATGCACTTAATGTAAGTTGCTTTGTGTTGTAATATTGAGTCTGTTCACTGACCACAGAAAGCATAAAATAAAAACACGTTCTGCAAGCCGCTCTATAAGGAGGCTGGAGTAAATTCATGCCAACATACTATACTGTACATATAGTATAAACAAATTCAAACTGTGTTGTGGTTCTTTCTCCAAGCTCTGAGAGTCTTTGAAGACAACCATCATCTTGGCAGGTACAGTCGGCAGATGGAACTGGATCAAAGAGAGAAGGACTATCGGTGAGAGCTCAGAACAACACATTTTATTTCATGCACTCCAAAGCTAACATGCCTCCAAACCTCCTCCACCTTTGGTTAATATACTACATTCATGGCACACAATGAGAAATGAACCACAATATGACGTTGTTACACCTGCCAGGGTTTACTATAACATACAGTATGCTGCAAAATTACATAAATAAATACATGCCAAGGACAGTACATTATTCTTAGATAAATGGCAGTTACACTGGTACGTAGTCCAAAGTTCCTCACCTCTCTGCTCTTCTGTATTTATTCCAGCTGGCATGTGTATGTAGAGGGAATACCCCACTGCATGAAGTCAACAGACCCTCTTTCTTTGCCTTGTGAGATCCGCTTCTCCTTTACTAAGACCACAGAGTTTCCCTACACTGCAGCCACTGGGTGAGGTCCTCAATTTCTGTCAGAAATCTATCTGTGTTATTATGCACCTGACTATCAATGTGATTTAAGACAGTATAATGAAGTTACTCTACTCTTATTTTATAGGTTGACTGAACTGCAACTTAAGGGTCTGGCTGATTGCAAGAAGAACTGGACAAATATTGATGATATCAATCGGGTGTTCTGCTCCAAACAGACGGAAATATCAGGTACTATCACGGACATTTCACGAAATACTTGATACTGTATTTATAGTAGTACACAGGGGTGACGGACTGGGGGGGGGGGGGCTGAGTACCCAGGGCCCTCATGTAAGGAGGGCCCAAAAGATGCTAGAATGAATAGCTGTGGATGCGGGGAGGGGCCCATAGAAAATGCCTTTCTACAGGGCCCAGAATGTTGTGCTACACCCCTGGTAGTACACTACACTGTATTTACTCAGATATTCAACTGCATTCCTACCTAACAACAAAACAAACTACTAAATACTGAATAATTTATTGGCTTCTGTACTTGACTCAAAAAGGTGACAGAAGTAAACGTGTCTAAACATGTGAGGGTTTCCTAATTGTATGCTTTGTCCATGTGTAACACATTGTTTTCCTTCAGTTCCACATGCAGTGTACACATAAGATGATAACAGTGGTAGAGTAAGATTTTCTAGCCAATATTTTGGAACTCAGTCAAGTTTAACTCTGTTCATTTTCCAGACTATGTCCATGAACATTGGAAGGAGGATGCTTTTTTTGGCTACCAGTATCTAAATGGTGTCAACCCCATGTTGATCCGACGTTGTTCAGCTCTGCCTGATAACTTTGCTGTCACTGATGACATGGTCTCCCTCCATGGTCAGGGTAGCTTGAGAAATGAAATGAAGGTGAATGTCCTGATCTTGATTGACCTTAGTATTTGGAACAATCGTGTTCTGTCCCATGACATGTTCAATTAGGAATTGCATGTTGAATGTTTACTTAGTGTATGTAATATCCACACTGTATGCATGTGAGTCAAATAGTTTCTCATCCTCACTACACTTTCAAACAGAAAGGCAACATATTCCTGTGTGACTACAAGCGTTTGGATGGAGTGAAAGCAAACATCATCAATTTGAAGAAGCAGTACTTGATGGCTCCACTCGTCCTGCTCCACAAAACACCTGATGATAAACTGATGCCAGTTGCTATCCAGGTGAGATTAGCACTCAAATGTAGCTTACAGTGAAGCTTTAGGTTAGGGAGTAATCCCTCTTCCAGGACTGACAGACATGTACTACTATACTGTATATGTCATATATACAGTATATACAGGGTAGACAGAAATACCTTTAGTAAAATTACTAATGGAGCAAACATACTGCATATGAAGAACGTGGTTTAGAGAAAAAGCTATATTTAAGGTAGTTTCATTGCAATTGCCAGACAGCCTACCCCCCTCTTTCCTTTTGTCAAAGACATAAGAAGTTAGACATGAAATCATTGATCAACTGATCCTGTGCTCTGACCTGGGATTCAATGAAAATATGAATTTCCTCTCATTTTATTATAGTATCAAATCATAACAAGAGACACTTTACAGATAGAGTAGGTCTAGACCACACTCTATAAAATACAAAAACCCAACAATTCCAGTAATTCCCCCAAGAGCAAGCATTAATGCGACAGTGACGAGGAAAAACTCCCTTTTAGGAAGAAACCTGGGACAGACCCAGGCTCTTGGTAGGTGGTGTCTGACGGTGCCGGTTGAGGGTATGATGAACAGTGGAAATAATAGTCACAATAAAGATACTGGAAAATGACCAGAAATAATAGTTGTAGTAGTTCATGGCATAGCAGGACGTAGCCGGACGTAGCTGGACGTAGCCGGACGTAGCTGGACGTAACTGGACGTAGCTGGACGTAGCAGGACGTAGCAGGACGCAGCAGGGCACTGCAGAGCGTAGCGGGGTGTAACAGGGCATAGCAGGGTGCGGAGCAGGTCCACTGGGACAGCTGCAACCATGATTTAGGTGCCACCCTAGTCAGTCCCTCCAGAAAAACGTGATTATGCGATGGCATAATTCAATGCATAATCAGCCAAAGTCTGCATATTTATTTCGGGGGCCGCATTTTTTCAAATACGTGCACTTTCGCCGCATAAATTGTCGATTTCCGCGCAAAATATGCGGGGCTTGCATGATTTCATAATCCCCGCATTTTCGTTGCAAAAAAGTCACACATATCTTAGCAGAAAGTTGAAAAATATTATGTTTACTTCACAAAAGAGCAGCCATTTTCCCCTGTTGCCATGGGAACGTTATGAAGTGACGTAATTACACGATGTGAACATCATCGAAAAGCAGGGTGTTGGGGGAATCACTTTTTTTCTCTTTTTCATCAAACCGCAGTTTTTGCAAGTTCCCGCAATTTCATCACATAAAATTGCATAAATATGCTCATATTCCATCGCATTTTTTAAGAAAACGTGCCGCATAATCAAGGATTTTTGCCCGCAACAATCACAAAAAAACTCCTAGTCCAAGGAAACATGCTGGGCAAAAGGACTCCAGGAAATAATCTCCCCAGAGCCAAGTTAGTAACAAGCATTTTTGGGACAAGGATGCACACAGATTGAAAGAGAGATCAACTAACTGAATAGCAGAAGAAACCTTTAGTAAATAGGCAACAATATACAACAATTACAGAACATTCTTTAACAGTATTAACCAGTACTGGAAATGGATCCAATGGATTGAATAAACCACATCCCCCTTCCTTCTCCTGCAGCTGAAGCAGACTCCAGCAGATGACAACCCCATCTTCTTTCCTACCGATTCTGAGTACGACTGGTTGATGGCCAAGATTTTTGTGAGAAGTGCAGATTTCAGTGAGCATCAACTCAATGTTCACCTGCTGCGCACTCATCTGCTGGCTGAAGTGTTTGCAGTGTCACTGCTGCGTAATGTGCCAATGGTGCATCCACTGTACAAGGTAACTGAAGGCTGAATACTGTACTTACTGTAGTTGTAGTTTTATCAACTTGATTTTTTTTTATCTTCCACAGTTGATGAATCATGTTTGTGTGTATTTATTTGCAAGCATTTCTCACTGCTAAGTAGTATAGAAGCATCCAGATTTCTGACTTTGTTAACATGTAATAGTGTTACTAACAGAGTTCCCTCCTTCCCTCAGCTCCTCATACCTTACACTCGCTACACTCTGCAGATCAACTACTTAGCTCGAAGTCTTCTAATATCTGAGACTGGAGTTTTTACACAGGTATATAAATACCAAGAAGCTCACTAAACAACATTTTTTTTTCAATGTCATTTACAGTATTTGTCTCTAACATATACATATTCCTTACATATCTGACTGTTATCTAGTTTGCAGCTTCTGGTGGAGAGGGTATGATGACAATCCTGAAGAGATCACTGTCCTCAATGAGGTACAGCTCCCTCTGCCTACCAGACGACATTGCTGAACGTGGTGTGGAGGCTTTGCCGAACTTCTACTACAGGGATGATGGACTCAAGCTTTGGGATATCATCCAAAGGTAGTACAGGTGTCCCCATATTGGGGAAAAAAGGAGCCCAAATCCTGCCCTCTTTAGTAGCTAACTTTTTCCAAATAACATTAACAACAGGCTGAACACCTACAGTACTTTGACATCACTGATGAAGTTACCTCAAGTTACCACAGTACGGGCACGCACTCTACCACCTCAGCTACCCAGGCGCCCTAGCTACTGCATCTTTATTTGAGTAGAGTGGCAGTTGGTTAAGAAATTTTATCAATATTCCTGCCTGAAATACTTCACAAACTTACGAACCTCGGCGAGATGAGATGACATGAGAGGCATCCCTACACTTAAACATTGAAGGTGTCAGTTTCAATAAAAAAACTATATTCAGTGTGGTTGAGTCCTGTAGCTCTGAGGTGATATCCAAGTATAATCATTTGTAATATGGCAGAGGGGACTGTATTGGAATGACAGAATATGAAATGTGCACTTCTTTTGGGGTTTAAATGAAATGAATGATTCACCTACATAAATAGTATGAATACAAACATATTTACTTTCTTCCCCATAGTTAGATGTGAGAAGTTTGTGTGTTAAGTACGGAGCTACAGCCAAGAGGCTATTATCTTAGCTTAGCATAAAGACTGATCTCTCCAAATGTCCAAAATACGCCTACCAAAGCCTACCTCGCTGTAAAACCCAGATCATTACTCGCTCCAAATCTTTAAGGGGTGGCAGTAGCTCAGTCTTTAGGGAGTTGTGTTAGGAACCCGAGGCTCGCTGGTTCAAGTCCCCATATGGACCAAAGTACAGAGTGTGTATTGGTAGCTGCCACTTCACCTCCTGGACGCTGCCAATGAGGACTGTCTCACTACTGCAGAGTGCATAACAATGCATATCTCAACAAGGAACGTGTTTTATATTTTACCTACCTACATTTCTCAAAGGTTTGTGCAGGGAGTGCTCAGCTTCTACTACAAGAATGACGCTGAGGTCCAGAAAGACTCCGAACTGCAGAAGTGGATTTCAGACATTTTTGAACATGGATTTCTTTCCCAAGCAAGCACGGGTGAGTTTTAATAAATAAATAAAAGCTCATTATGGTGATGAATGATGCTTTATGTGCACATTTAGATATTATATTATCATAATGCAAACATAACTCAACCAGTCATCTGGATGTCTTTGAGTCAGTTTATTCCTTCTCATTCTCAGGAATTCCACAGAGCTTTACCACCGTGGCTGAGTTGGTCAAGTTTGTCACCATGGTGATCTTCACTTGCTCAGGACAGCACTCAGCTGTGAATGCTGGACAAGTGAAGCCTTTTAATTTAACTTTTTTTGTGGAGTGGGTTCATGAGGTGTTGCAGTTTTGTTCTGAACTGAAGAAAGATGGAAGACATTAACAAGAGTCTACAGCCATGCTAACAGGTCTGTGACACTGCACTTAGTCACAGTGATGCTTTAAACTAAATGCAGCACATGCTAAAATACTCACTATGAAAATGATAACACGCTGACTTTTAGTATTTATGTTTACCAAGATCACAATCTTAGTTCACCATGTTAACATGCAAACATTTAGTAATTAGCACAAAACACAAGGAACAGCTGAGATGGATGGAAATGTCAGTTTTGCAGGTATTTGGTCATAAAGATTGGACAAATATAATTTTGATGTGATGATGGCGCTGGATGACAAGTCAGAGGATCACCAAAGTGATTCCAACATGAATGTGTGAACTAGATTTAATGACAATCTAGCAAATAAAGTTGTGGCGCTAAGTAAAAAGTCAGGGGATCACCAAAGTGATTAGGATCTATCCTCTGGGGACCACGAATCAGTGTGGACCAGAGTGGTGAACTGACTGACCGATTGACTGACATGGCGTGACTTCAAAGAGTATTAAAGCGTAACTCTCGCCAAAATGCAACCTAGAGTCTTTTTGTGAATGTCCCCGAGTCAAACTTTCGTTAGCATAATTAGGATGGAAGCACCACTTTTAAGATTGACTGACTGTATTTTCGTTTTCGGTCAAATGGTCTTTTGAATGGGAGACCTAGGAGCACTACTATGATCACATCAAAATCATTGATTAGTGAGTAGTGCCCCTAGCTCTCCCATTCAAAAGACCGAAAACAAAAATACTGTAATTCTTAAAAGTGGCGTTTCCATCCTAATTATGCTTTTAAACAAAAGTTTGACTCGGGTACATTCACAAAAAGACCCTAGGTTGCATTTTGGCGAGCGTTACGCTTTAAGCAGTAATCTGTCAATCATGAATTCATTGCAGTATGACTATGGTAGCTGGATGCCCAACACTCCCGTGTCTCTGCAACTTCCTCCACCAACCACAAAGGGGAAAACAAGCAAGGCCACGATGCTGCAGACATTCCCTGACATCAACACAACAGTTCAGGGAATGGCCACCATGTGGCTACTCAGCAAGCAGTCGTCTGACTTCGTAAGTGCCAGAGATTTTATGAAATATTATTATATAAATCACATTTATGTTCAGGTTGTAAAAAGCAGTTCACTATGTCATTACGGCTAGACATCCTCTTTGAGCCACAGAAAGAAATCATGCTCACTACAACTGTACATTATATAGCCAACAGTTTAAGTTCAAACATTTCTAAACAGTCTTTTTTAAATGTATCATTTATCTCATTAGGTCCCTCTTGGCCAATACCCAGAGGACCATTTCAGTGAGAAGATTCCCTGCAAGCTGATTAAGGATTTTCAAGGAGAGCTTGAAGGGTTAAGTGTGGTCATCAAAGCCAGAAACAAGAAGCTGGAGGTCCCATACACATACATGGATCCAAGAGAGCTAGAAAACAGCGTGGCCATTTAAATAGCAGAAGGTGTGACCTCCTCAGCTGTTGGCCAAATTCAGCTTCATATTAACACAAGTGAGAAAGGGAAGAACTGCACGTTTCTGTTTTTAACTGATACTATAGTGGAAAGAAATGACTGCTTGTGATTGTTGTGTTTATGTATACAGTCTGATTGATTAAACTCTGGTGAAAAAAAACACATCCTAAATCTTCTTAGTTTATCAATGACTACACAGGGCATCTTATTAAAATAAATTACGAATGAAAAATAGAAATGTGAAGCTGCTGCATTGAGAAGTTTCTTATAAACACATGTATCTTTCAGAAACAAAATGTGTCAGTTTGCACTTGTCTGCCCTCATTGGACTATTTTATTATTTTCTGGGCTGCTCTACAGCAGTGTGTGTTGTGTAGTAGCCTTTCACTGATAACTGAGCTATAGCTTGTTCTGTATGTGAGATTGTTTGTTCTGTACCAGTTATAATATATATATATATATATATATATATATATATATATATATATATATATATATATATATATATATATATATTATAAGTAGATTTAGCTTTGTTTACTGTAGTTTTTATTTTTTTAACATTTTACTGATGACGAAACTTTGAATCAAGCTTTTTTCTGTGCTAGAGAATGGTGAATATAAAATGATGTGGCTGATTTATCATGTAATAATCACAGCAAAGCCCTAATTGCACAGTGCTACACAAATTTGATTTATTGTTCACAATGATTAAAAATGTAACTTCTTCTTTAATTTCTCTATATTCTATTCATTGTTTATGTTTTAGAAATTGCTCTTGTTATGTTGTCGTGTTAATTTGTGTGTGTGAATTTCTGCATTTATATTGTATGGTTTTTCCACACCAAAATAAAGTATTGCTAAACCTACATAATGATGAGTGGGAGATTATTATTATCATCATTACCTAACTACATCAGAGGCCTGGACTACGAAGCAAGATTTGGCGTTAACGAGGTAACTTCAGGTTCAACCCAGGGTTTTCTGTATCACAACGGTGGATCACTTGTTGCTGGGTTAAATCACCATGGTAACTTATGCTGAACAGCTAACCTGGTCGGGAGCAGGTTATGTTGGAGATTAGAGATCAATCGGTGTTAAAGCACCGCCTACTGACCAATCAATGCTCGATTGATAACGGCGTCACCGCTCTTAGAAGATCAGGTGGAGCTCGGAGTGCAGAGAGAGAGGGGGGGGGGAGAGAGAGGGGAGAGAGGGGGGGGGAGAGAGAGAGAGAGAGAGAGGGGGGGGGGAGAGGAGGAGAGAGGGGTGCGCTCATAGTTAAAACATTTAGAGAGCAACAACCCTGTTAACATTCCCTGATGGGTATTTTTATGAAAGATATAGATTTTCAGCGGAGGGAATTACATATAGGCTATTTGTCGGCTTGTTGAGCCGTGTGTTGCCAATGACACACATCGGTTTGAATTATGTTTTCATATTTAGGGCCCGAGCGCCGACAGCGGCGAAGGCCCTATTGAAACTGAAGGAATTATTTTCCCGGCAAATTAATTGGCTTTTTGAGGGGCTTAACATATTCAAAAACTCACCAAATTTGGCGGTCGCATCAAGTCTGGTGAAAATGTACGTATTTTAAGGGTTTCGGGAATAGGCGCGCAAAAATGGCTCGCTAGCGCCCCCTACAATGTTAAAAAAATTGAGCCCCTGCAATGCGTTTAACGTAGACTCACGAAACTTGGTAGACATATGTATCATGTCAAGATGTACAAAAAACGTCATTGAAGCCATACCCTAAGCCCAACAGGAAGTCCGCCATTTTGATTTCAAAGTTCGAAATTAGTGCGATTTTGGCCATTTCCACATGTCGTACTTTAACGAACTCCTCCTAGAGATTTCATCCGATCAACTTCAAATTCGGTCTGTGCCATCTTAAGACATTAAAGATGAAAAGTTGTTAAAAGAAAAACTTTTCGTCATAGGGCATGGCCGTGGCGGGGCGGCCATTTTGTGCGTTTCGCCGCCGAAACAGGAAGTGGGTGTAACTTGAGCGTACATTGACCAATTGGCTCGAAACTTTTCAGGATTCATAAGAGTCCAACCCTGAGGACAAATAAAGGCCGATATTTACTTAAAGTCATAGCGCCCCCTAGTGGCAACAGGAAGTAGGCCTAAAAGTATGTGTATAAAGTATGTACTTCAAACTTGGTCTGTATCATCCCAACACCTTAAAGATGAAAAGTTATTAAAAGAAAAACTTTTCGTCTGACGGTGTGGGCGTGGCGTGGCGGCCATTTTGAGTGTTGAGCGATGAACAAATAAAGTGTTGTAACTTGAGTGTACGTTGTCGTATCTGCCCGAAAATTCTCACAATTGACAAGGGTCCAGGCCTGAGGACACCTACAGGCCATATTTGACTTTTGGTCATAGCGCCCCCCGCTGGCAACAGGAAATGCGCCTTATATGACAAACATCATCCGATTTACATGAAACTTAGAATGTGTGGTCTACATGTGATAATGAGCCGGCCCCTATAATATAACCACGCCCACTTACTCAGGCCACGCCCCCTTTCATAACATTTGAACCGTTTAAGGTAGAGTCTTGTGTGAGGTGTCAATGAAATCAGCAGAGTTCCTTCTTCATTGGTGATGGTTTGGCCCGCCCCCTATGCTTAAGCCACGCCCTCTTTCATAACATTTGAACCGTTTAAGGAAGAGTCTTGTGTGAGGTGTCATTGAACTCAGCAGAGAGTTGCTTCTTCATTGGTGATGTTTGGCCCGCCCCCTATGCTTAAGCCACACCCCCTTTCATAACATTTGAATGATTTAAGGTTGACCATTGTGTGAGGTATCAGTGAACTCAGCAGAGAGTTGCTTCTTCATTGGTGATGGTTAGGCCCGCCCCCTATGGCTAAGCCACGCCCCCTTTCATAACATTTGAACCATTTAAGGTAGAGTCTTGTGTGAGGTATCATTGAACTCAGCAGAGAGTTCCTTTTTGATTGTGATGATTTGACCCACCCCCTATGATTAAGCCACGCCCCCTTTCATAACAATTGAACCGATTAAGGTAGACCCTTGTGTGAGGTATCATTGAACTCAGCAGAGAGTTCCTTTTTAATTGGTGATGGGTTGAACCGGCCCCTATAATTTAGCCACGCCCCTTTTTATAACTGGTGACCCATTTAAGGAAGAGTCTTGTGTGAGGTGTCATTGAACTCAGCAGAGAGTTGCTTCTTCATTGGTGATGGTTTGGCCCGCCCCCTATGCTTAAGCCACGCCCCCTTTCATAACATTTGAACCATCTAAGGTAGAGTCTTGTGTGAGGTATCATTGAACGCAGCAGGGAGTTCCCTTTTCATTGGTGATGATTTGCGGTGTCTGAGTGCCGCGCAAATGCACGGTCGCAAGGAGCGGCGACCGCCGGTGACCCCGACTCGCGCAGAGGAGCGAGGGCCCGTCCATCGCTGCTTGCAGCTTTAATTTTTATTTGCTCTCACAATGGCTTCCCACTGCCAGGGTTGCAACTGAAATAAAAGACTAAAGCAACGACAGTTTATGGAAAGCACAAGTGTAATTATGGTCAGATCTTGGTCCTGACTGATGGGGAAGTGATATTGATAAGCGTTGTGATTTACGCATTTACAGCGTCGGCTATTTTTTTGCCAGCTTCCCTCCTGTTTTAGGAAGCAGCGACTGTATTGCGTTTTGCCTGTAAAACCGTGTCTGTGTTCCTCATATTTATGTAGAATTGTAGTTTGCTCTTCTTATGTAAAATATGCGGCTCTGGTAGATGTTTGTGATTGGTTGTGCTGTGCAAACACTGCCTCTTTTATGTGAATGTGCTGGATTGGGAAACCCTGAGTTGATTGAACTAGTTGTTAACCAGCGTCGTGACACAGGTTATGGAGGACCGCGGTTGTTAGGTTAGGTGAAGCCGGATAACTGAAATAAATCCAGGACATGTTGATCTGGATTCATAGTACAGGCCTCTGATGTTAAACTCAGACAAAACTGAAGGTATTGTACTTGGCCCCAAACACCTCCGAAACTCATTATCTGAATATAGCTCTGGATGAAATCGCCCTGGCCTCCAGCACCATTGTAAGGAAAAGAGTTATCATTGATCAGAATATATTCTTTAACGCCTACATAAACAAACTTCAAGAACCGCCTATACTTAGGCACAACCTGTCTTAAAATGATGCAAAGATCCAGTGTGATGGCCCCTCCTACCTCTGTGTCTGCCTGCTCTAATCCGATCCATGATGGTTTTTAAGGTGCCAGCTGATGCAGCATGATTTGAAGCACCTGGGCCCATTGCTCCACAGGAAATAAAAGGACCAGCTTCCTAATAACCTGATTTATTGGCATGTGTGTGTCTCTTCCAAGTTTTTGCCATGACCTAGAGCCAGGTTTATGACATGCATTTGTGGACTATTGTAATTCCTTATTATCTGGCTCTTAATGGTCAGGCACCATCATATCTTACAGAGCGTGGGACTTCCTATGACACACTGACTTCAATTTAGGTAGATGTTACCTTTTCGCCCCTGAGTGTTAAATTCATTCACACACACATACATATATAATAAAGTCTACCATTTTAATAAATAAAGATGATCTGATGATGCATACATTGAGCCAATTATGTGCTGAGGCTTTGAGAAGAAAGAAAGCATGATGTAATGCAGTCAGACAGCCAGCAGGAGGCAGCTTTCACTCTGTTCTCCAGAGGATCATTTCACTGGAAAGGCTTTCACCTCCAGGAAGTCTGCAGAATAATCAGCTCCACCACTGGAGGGACAAACGGCCCAGTGGACAGACAGAAACAGAACTGCATTTATCATTAATATTTAAAAAAAGAGTTCATTTATGAACAAACAGTTCAGTGCATCTGTTTTCTGTCTGATCAGCAGTTTGTCTTCAAGTAAACATGTTTCTCTGTTTCGTGGATCAGTTCCAACAAGTTATTTTATCTTATTTAGGTTCTTCCGCCAAAGACACAACCATGATGCTGAGTTCCAACAACAACAAGACACATATGTAAAACTAAAACACACACACCCATTCAGACACACCTGGATGCATTAGAATATAGAAATAAAGATGATCTGAGAGCTGATTCCATCTGAGTTCAGTCCAAATGATCCACACAGAGACTGAAGAGATGACTCAAGTCAAAGGTCACCACTGCATGTTGGTTGTCTGTTCTCTCCCTCACTTGATCTCTTTCTGTAGGACACTACTTTAAAGTGCCCATATTATGAAAAAAATCTCTTTTTCTGGGATTTTGGGAGTTATTTTGTGTCTCTGGTGCTTCCACACGCATACAAACTTTGAAAAAAACATCCATGCTGTTTAAAGTGAGATACGGTTTCTGAATACAGTCTTCTACAGTCTCCTGGTGAGCTGGTCAAAATCTGCACAGCTTTCAACGTCACTAGCCGAAACGAGGTGGCTAACGCTAGCATGTTAGCTTTTGTTTCTATAGTGTTAACAGGCAGAAACACATTTGTGTGACAGAGAGAGAGAGAGAGAGAGAGAGAGAGAGAGAGAGAGAGACAGAGAGAGAGAGAGAGAGAGAGAGAGAGAGAGAGAGAGAGAGAGAGAGAGAGAGAGAGAGAGAGAGAGAGAGAAAGCGAGAGAGAGAGCGAGAGAGAGAGAGAGACAGAGAGAGACAGAGAGTGTGTGTGTGAGAGAGAGAGAGAGAGACAGAGAGAGATAGAGAGAGAGAGACAGCAGGTCAGACTTGGACTACATTGGGTTTGGGACCCTTGGAACACACTGTGGGAGTAGTAGAACACACCTTTTTTTAATCATTTAAAGTGGCCATTTTAACATGTATTAGCTTGACTCTATAATTAAAAAGAACATTTCAGATATCCATAACATCATTCTTCCTATCCAGAATCATCAGATAGATATGTGCACGTCTAAAAAAAGAATTAAAAAAATATTAAAATATCATCAAGTACTATAAAATCATCAATCAAAGCTAGAGGAGTTTCCTCCGTATACACTCAGGTCTGTTAGCCCTATAGCTGACACACAGCATGAAGCCCAGCTGTCTAATGCAGGTCCATTAAAGACTCTCAGCATCTGTCTGGACGGTCCAGCTGTGACTGTGACTGTCCAGATGTGACTGTGACTGTCCAGATGTGACTGTGACTGTCCAGATGTGACTGTGACTGTCCAGATGTGCCCTCACATAGTGAGCTGGGTGATACTGACATTAGTTTTCTATTACTGCTTGTCAGAAAGCCTCATGAGTGACACGTGACGAGGAAGGAGGAGGGCTTTACTCGGTGTGACTGGTTAGACACTAATGTGCTGATCTCAGATAACCAACATTTCAAATGGAGGACTCATCTCTACAGCTGCTGCTGGGTAAGTTCAACTTAATGTGTGTCTCCAACAGGGACGTCACTAGGATTGAAAGAAAGGGGGGACTTAGCCCCTAGGCTCTGCTAAATCTTCCTTACAAACGTTACTCTAATGTTAGCTTTTAGATACATCAAAGCTGCATGGGGGGAACTTACTTAGGCTGTCTTCCTGCTGAGTTATTCTGTAGGCTATGTCTTCAATGCTATCTATCTGCTCATGTAAATGTGTGATAAAGTAATACCATACCTAATTCCTCTCTCTATTAGATAAGTTGTAAAAATAAGATATTTAATTACACTGATTACTGTTATTGACAGTAGAGTGGTTGAATCAGTGCCATGTCAACATCCAAAATGTCACGTCCAGCTCAAATCAGTAAAACAGACAAACAGAGGTCAGTGTACTACGACAAATAGCAGTACAATAGAAAGAATACAATAATAAATAGCTATTGTTGCATACTTTATTATGTAAGCTGTTAATAAGGATCCTATTTAAAGTAGCTACTGTCTGAATTTAATAACATGATGGTGGAGGATTAAAAGTTTCAACGATTACTATATGTATGTATGTAGGCATACATGCTTCTCTCTCTCTCTCTCTCCCTCTATTCTTAAATATCTTCCAGTATCCATCGGCTCAATGAATTGAAGGATATAACGGTACAATAGCATTAACAGTGACACTATGAAACAGTAGCATTTCGAGTGAGAAATCGGTGAAAACGTTTTAATTCTCTGATTTCCTGTTTTGTTTTTATGCCGCCTGGCGCTCCTCTCTCTTCAGTCACTCTCTACCTCACTCGACCACATACCGTTACGTGCACACGGGCGCTCACTGAACCTCCGTCTCCACCAGCTGACAGTTTGTGAAATATAAATAAAACCGACTGCAGTGCACGACGACACAAACAGATGAATGGTACAGGAAGATTGATTCAGCGTAGTGAGTAATACAGAGTGCACTGTAAAAAATTAAAAAAATGAATTAAATCTCATTATTATTTTTCTTAATATTATTTGGGGTAGCTTCAGCCCCCCTAAAATAGGCCTAAGACATTCCTGATCTCCAAAGATTAGTTCTTAAACATGTCTGCTTAGAGTGACTGATGTATGCAAAGACTGAATCCAACAGCATCAAGAGATCATATATTGCTCAGGTCCTGTGTTCAAACAGCACAGGACTTTCACTGGAGACCGGGGATCATGTCCCGCGTGTCACGTTTCCTAAACACAACCGTCGCTTTCTTCTTGTACTAAACCCAACCGTGCTGTTGTTGTCCCGCGTCCCGTTATTGTTTTCCTAAATCCAACCCGACCTCCAAATACAACGTCCCGCTCTGGCGTAGATATACGCGCGGATAGCTCATAATGCGTACAGATAACAAGCGCCACTTGGCTTTAGAAAGTGGCGTGTATGTTTACGTGAAGTTATGATGTCACGTTGCATAACTATCTCATATCAGTGCATTGTTTTTCGGTGCACTACAGCCAGAGTTTTTCTGTTTTGATGTCTTGTTGCCTGTTAAACTAACCTGAGGGTCATTTCTCTTCAGTTCTGATCTCACTGTTGAGCTGCACAACCAACCAAGGTCAGTTATCCTTCTTTGTCACATCTGAACAGTTATTCACTCACTAATAGAAAAGTTAGTGTTTCAGACAGTGGTTGAGGAGTTAAACTGCAGAGCAGTAAACAGTAAAATGAGAAATATGAGGAATGTGTCAGAATGAAAATCATCTTCTATAACTGCATTTTCTGTCTCTCCTCCCTCCAGTCTCTCTGACTGTGAGTCCCAGCAGCTCTCAGATGTTTGTAGGACAGTCTGTCTCTCTGAGCTGTGAGGAGGACGACAGCTCTGCTGGATGGACTCTGAGGAGGAACACAACCAGAAAAACTAGAGCTGAGAGTAAAGACTGGGAAGGAATATCTGCTGGTTCTTCCTGTAACATCAGCTACATGGCCCCATCAGACAGTGGAGTTTACTGGTGTGAGTCCAGAGAGGGAGCAACCAGTAACAGCATCAACATCACTGTCACTGGTAAGATCAGACTGTGGAGTCAGTATTGATGAAGCTGTGTGTGAATGGATGACATGCTGTAGTTTGTCTCTGTGTTGAGGTGGACCAGTGATCCTGCAGAGTCCTGTCCTCCCTGTGATGGAGGGAGAAGACCTCACTCTGCTCTGTAGAACAAAGACGTCCTCCAACCTCCCAGCTGATTTCTATAAAGATGGCTCCTTCATCAGGACTGAGCCTGCAGGTCACATGACCATCCACCATGTTTCCAGGTCTGATGAAGGCCTCTACAAGTGTCTCATCAGCAGTGATGGAGAGTCTCCATCCAGCTGGGTCTCTGTCACAGGTGAGGAGGTTAAAGGTCATTATTCATCTTAGGGTGCTTTCACACCTACAGTTCTGTAGACTCTGTGTGATTTGGGGGCATCATTTTTTATTTAGTTCTGATTGTGTTTACACTACACTTTGTCACGTGCACCAAACCTCGTCTTTGAGGTGATGATGATGATGATGATGATGATGATGATGATGATGTGTGGTCATTGTAGGTTATGGATCTGAAAGTTATCGCCACTTGAATCATTTATACGTCAGTAAATTGTGTGCAAGGTGGAAACTGCAGGCTAGTTAATGCATTGATTTTTGGGTCACTTCCTGTGTGTCTGATTGCGTTCTCACATGAAGTGACCAAAATCTTGAGCACTTGGAAAAAAACAGAGACCTCCGTATTCAAGCAACCAGAGTTCTGTTATTTGGTCTGCACCAGAGTTCACACCGTCCCAAACCAACGGGCGTATCCAAGGAAACGCTCCAGGGTTGTGTTAACACGGTGTGGAAGCAGTCTAACACACCGTCTGATATTAGATATCTCTTCCTCTAACTAGACCAGGGGAATTCACTCAATTACATGATACACAACATTGAAGTTAAAAGTCTAAAGCTTCACATAAAAAGGAGGAACAGTGAAATAGCTGAACGTGTTATCTACTTACTTTGATTTCTTTGCTTTTAATTAAATATTGTTCTGTTCATTTTAGAGAAACCCACGACTACAAGTCCTCCTACAACCTCCACCACCTCTTCCTCTCCCCCCTCCAGTCCTGGCTCCTCTCCTCCTCCCCTTGTGTTGTGGTCTGCTGTTTCAGTCGGTGTCCTGGTTCTCCTGGTTCTCCTGGTTCTCCTGGTTCTACTTGTGAGACACATCCGTAGGAAACCTAGAGGTTAGTCTCATAATACTCATATTGCGCTGCAGTTTAAAATCTAAATTTACTGTTGATATTTTCAATTTCAGAATTGGAGTGAAGTGTCAAACAACTGTTTCTTCAAGTCAAACGTCTCTTAGGATTCTCATGAATCACTATTCTGTTGTTGACAAACCATCCTCACCACGAGGGCCCTTTAGCATGCTCCGGAGCTTTTGATTGAATCACATAATCTTTCCATCTTTACGGATGTCTCTTTAATGGATAAACTGATTGAAATTGATGTTAACTTTGGTTCATTTCAGCTGCTGAAGCTGAAGCTGGAGATGATGACGTCATATACAGTGAAGTCACCATATCACGTAACCTGCAGCAGCCAATCAGACGGAGCAGAGGTAAAGATGTTTTTACTGATTTTCAGAAGAAAACCGTGTGTGTTCTTGGTTTAATGTCCTGAGAGGACGTTTTGGGAAAAGAACATTTTATAAAATAGGGATATTGTAAAAAAACGAATTAAATTTTTTTTTGTGACAACGGTCACAGTGTAAGGTCTATTTTAGTAGATGACAGGGTGTGTGGTGCTTGTCATGAGAGGCTGGGTGTTTTGTCCCCTGTGGTTAAACAGCTCTAACAGCTCTAACAGCTCTGTGGTCGTCCAGTTTCCTGTTTCTCATAGCAACCCTTCAGCTGAGTGGGGGTCTGTTCACGCTTCACTGCAGGACACAGGACAAAACAGAGATCATATCAATAAACTATAAATGTGCATATTTACATATCTCTATACGTTATGATCACTTAAAATAGATCTAAAGTAATGGAATATGTTCATGTAAACAGTAAAATGCCATTGTTAAGGAAACCTCAGGAGCAGCACGACTCATATTCCCATACGTGAAGAAGGTTCTGGAGACTTTGATGACTTACACAGAAGCATTTAATGAACTCTGGATCAGGGAGAATCAGGAAAACAGTCCAGTTAAACCACGTTAAAGTGTAATGCCTCCCAACTCTGAGGGTCTGTGATCTCTAGACCTCATTCTGACCTTTAAAATCTGATCGGAGTGATCTGGGGTCTCATTTATAAAACTGTGCGTAGGATCCTTACTAAAAGTGTACGTACGCCCAAAAGCCAAAAATGGCGTACGCCAACAACAATTCAGATTTATAAAACCGTGCGTACATACATCTGTAAGCAATGTTCCCTTTATAAATCACAGATTACCTACAAGTAAGTGTGCGTACGTGAATCAGCCTCTTATCCCACCCTGTACACGCCCATTTTTAACCATAAATAGTCAATGCAGAGCACCTCGTAAATGCTAATAAGTATGTTAATGACACGGACAGTCACCGAATCATGCCGAATCATGACGACTGGCGGAGAAAAAGCAAAAAACCTCTCAGACGCTGGTGAATTGCTGCCAATTGAATTATAATTTCGGCCTGTTGTCGCACAGTGTAGGGAAACCTGATCTATAGACTACCTTTATTAATAATATCTTCTAAAACGGCAGGCATTACGGCACTCGGGGACAGCTTCGATATACCAGACCTGTATGATAAGATTTAACAGAACTATACTGTATATTATATCCAAACAAGCCTTAGTGATAAAGGTGAAGATTATATATAATATTTATTTAACAGCTGGCCATTTCCCTCTGGAAACAGCCGGTATCCCCCAGAGTGGCGAGGACCTGTATTTGGACCGGGATGTCACGGTTCCAGCGCGTTGCCCTCTCTACTGGACCCAATTCAGTACATAGATATCCAAGAGCTCAGCTTTATGGAATTTAAATCTGCATATTAGCCAGTCATCGTCATGGTCCCTGAAGCCTTTTTCTCTCCTGATTCTTCCAAAGGGGGTTAGTCCTCCTGCAGGGCCAGCAGTGCCATCATGCAGCATTACGCACAGGGGTCACCGCAGTATTTATATGTTTACAACAATTAGAGTGATTGTAGACACCTTGCCAAAATCACAGCATCAACTAGTGGTATTCCCCCCCACCCCAAGATACAATTTGAAGATGAAAGTCTAATAGGCAAACACACTTTTCTTCATGCAGGTTTTGTTATGAGCAGTATTAAAGTTAGGACCGATAACGAAGATAAAAGTGTAACGAGGACATAAGTGTAACGATTGTGCAAGAGCTTAACGGCTGTATTTCCAGACTTTGACATTTGATGATATGTGCACAGTATTAAAGATATTTAGTTATTTACACTGTGTTCTGCCGTTATCTAATGCTAGGGTATTTAAATGCTATCCTGTATTCCATGGAGTCGGGCCGTCTCATCCTTCTGCGCTCCGTAGCGGACGGTGACGGTGAGACAGCGGCGATTAAATATTAACGAGTTTTGATTTAAGATTTGATTTGTATTTTACAAGGTGTTTATGGAACAATTATCACTCAGTACAAGGGCAAATAACACTGCTGGATTTAATCTTCATGGTAACGTGGATGATATGGAGTGAAGAAATGTGCGTGTGGCATATCAATACTTGAAAATATTAAGAGTAATCTTTATTCCCACATGCACTTTCTGCAGTCTGACTTCAGTTCACCACCTCACCATCTGCGTCGCCAATTCCTATTCTCTCCAAAATGTGTGTACGCATGGGTCAGAGTTTGCGTGGAGGACCATGGGTCAGAGTTTGCGTGGAGGACCATGGGTCAGAGTTTGCGTGGAGGACCATGGGTCAGAGTTTGCATGGAGGACCATGGGTCAGAGTTTGCGTGGAGGACCATGGGTCAGAGTTTGCGTGGAGGACCGCACATTCTCCCGTCAAGTTTGTTTTTTATAAATCACAACCTTTGCGTGGGAAGTGGCGTACGCACATTTTCAGCCCCGTTTTGTGCGTACGCCATGTTTATAAATGAGACCCCTGATCACTAGTAGACAGCTCTAGGTGTGGCAGCAGAATCTTTCTCCAAATGCTTCCTGATGGATCTCACTTCCCCGCTCTAGATGTAAATAAACACGCACATCATTTCTGTTTAAGCACACATAGACATCAATCAAGTAACATCCTTTTATCTTCCTACAGAGAAAGTGACCTTTTTTAAATAAATGAATATAGGCATTTATTCCTGTTTGCGCACAGCTTTCCTGTCAAACAAATATATTTATTGAATAAAAAATTCAAATATCATGTTGGGAGATTTCCAAGTTCCAATGCCGGCTGGCCTCCCTCTCTCCCTCCCCCTCCCCCTCTCTCGTTCCCTCTCTCTTTCTCTCTCTCTCTCTCTCTCTCTTCCACTCTTTCTAATAATAATTTTGAACCGTCAGTTCTTCTAAATATATAATTTACTTGAAACTAGTAGCATAGGAAACATGCCTGCTCTCATGATTAAACTAGTGAACACTAAAGCCCATGGTCTCTGTGTGAACGGATTAGTATGTAGTAATGTGTTGAGTATTAAACAGTTGGGAGTGTAGAGGGAATGAAAAGAAATTGGTAAGGAGGTTTGAGTTGTGTTTATATATTTAGCATTTTGTTTAAAAAAGGGTTAGAGTTAGATAAATATATAATTATTTATTAATCATTTGCCCTTAATTTCACTTAAGCCCCCGCCCCCCAAAATGTCTGTGTCCGGCCCTGTTTCTGTTTGCATACAGGCTGGTTGTGTGTTTATTAATGTCAGTTGTTAGTCTCCTACTCATCAACTAAATCATACGTTAGAAACTTGCTGTGAATTGAAAACAGTGCTGCCTTCAGTCTGTCTGTGTGTCGACAAATGTACGCATGCAGGAGTCGTGTTATGTTACTGCTGATGAAGACCTGACATTTCCTGATTTTGGCATTTCATAATTAAATAATTTAAATAAGAAAATAACAGGGGGGCTTTTATTGTGAAGAATTTATAGGAAATGAAACTATTTCACGGCAGCTGATTTGAGTTTACCAGCTTTCTCCGTAGCAAAAACAAGGCTGTGGAACTCTGGCAATAGAAGACTAATAAATAACTAAAGGATGTAGGAGCAGGAATATCTGGAGTAATATCCTTCATATTGGTGAATTCTGGGACATTTTACTAAAAATAATGTTACTGTATCCCGGTGGCTGCCTTTTCCAATGAACAGCGCTGCAGAGAGCTCCCAAGAGCAGCAGCACAGTAACAAACACAGACACATCAATAACAGTATGATGTTAACATCCTAAACACACGATTTAGTGGTTTCTGACATGAGAAATATTTTGCGTAGTTCTGCACACAGTTGAGTAGGCGGCCCTAATGTGGCCTAGGACACATTTTCCTTTCTCATTGCGTAAAATACGGACACTTGGTCAGGACTATTGCCGTCACTTTTGATGCAGTTAGGTTAAGGAAGAGATGGTGGGTGGGCTTATAAAAGGTACATTTCTGTGACACGCGGGACAAGAACGGGACAGTTGGGTTTAGGTAAAGAAGAACAGGACAGTTGGGTTTAGGTAAAGAAGAATGGGACGGTTGGGTTTAGGTAAAGAAGAACGGGACGGTTGGGTTTAGGTAAAGAAGAACGGGACAGTTGGGTTTAGGTAAAGAAGAATGGGACGGTTGGGTTTAGGTAAAGAAGAATGGGACGGTTGGGTTTAGGTAAAGAAGAACGGGACGGTTGGGTTTAGGTAAAGAAGAATGGGACAGTTGGGTTTAGGTAAAGAAGAACGGGACGGTTGGGTTTAGGAAACGTGGGACACGACCCCCGGTCTCCTGGGTGAAATTCCTGTGTTGTTTGACCCAACCAACCTCCCTACGTGGAATTTCGGCCTTCCACACTACTCACTACCGTAGTCGCTCTTAATACTATGTCATCTTCAAGCGCCACGAAGCTGCTGCTCTGCCCGGTACGTTCTACACACACGCTGAAGGTGATTTTTGCGTTGTATCTGACGCTGACAGCCACTGCCCAAACGTCCATATTTTACAAGTTCGGAGTGAGAACGGGTTGGGCCCAGGACACATTTTCTGTTCTCACTGTTAATAAGAATGTGTATACATTTTGCCTAAACCACCTCCAAATGTGTTTTTAAAATCTGATCTCAATGCCCCCCGAGTGTTTCCAGCTGTACTTAGATCTGTCCTCTTGTGATCTGATCACTCAGGTCTGATCTTAAGCCAGTTAGAAACGGCTGCAAGAGGCATGAATCTCTCACTCAAGCTGTCAAGTTTGTGTTAGGCAAATATATTGATGGCGCCATAACAAAGATAAACTAAATCTAGTTCAGTCTCTTTCTGGGAAATAGGCACATTTTTACATTATTTCGTGTGTTAATAACCAAATGTTGTTTGTGCGACACCCTGACATGTTGACATGGTGACTTTGTTCCTCCTGTGTCAACATGTCTCTAAAAAGAACAGCTCTGTGAGCGTTAAGTCAATTTCACATGAACTGGGTTTCCATTTAAGCCCTGCCATCAGCAACAAGTGTTAAGACGAAAATAAAACTGTGACATTTTAAGTTGTACTTCCCCTTATGTAGACTTTGACACTTCTGTCTTAAAGCTACTGTATATCCTGATATTGCTGCTAAAATGTACAACTATTAGTCCTTTTCTAATACTATGGAAATACTATATTGATTGTAGTAAAAGTTAAATAATCAATGTCATTTCTTTTCCAGAGAGTGATCCTGCTGTAATCTACGCCAGAGTGAGAACAGAAGACGTCTGTTACGGACAAATATGTGACAAAGACAAGAAACCAAACAGGAAGAGAGGTACGGCTGCTCTTCTTACATGGCGAGCATTATAACGTGTGTTACAAGTGAACCACGTTTGTCTCTGAAGTAAAGGCTGGACTACAATAGAGCTGTTTTGGAGTCAGTTTGTGAACAGTGTTTTCTGTTGGAGATGTAAGTCCCTTTGGGGGGGACTTTGGGCTTTTTCACTTTGTAAACCTATAACATGCACAAAAAGATATATAACACAATAAAGAAGGGAAAAAGCCAAAAAGTACAATATGAGCTCTAGTAAAGTATTACTGATTGTAGTAGGAGTTTAAATAATCAGTATACTTTTTGCATACTAGTGCATATACTGTACAGTCCTGATATTACATAATGATATTTCTTTTCCAGAGAGTGATCCTGCTGCAATCTACTCCGGAGTGAGAACAACAGACGTCTGTTACGGACAAATAGCGAAGAAATCAACAGGAAGAGAGGTACAGCTGCTCTTCTATGTCTCCATCTCTAGAAACATTACACAAGTGTATATGTTCATGCTGATGAAGAACATGTCCCCCAAAGCAACAGTGACTACGTTTACATTCACAGAGTATTCAGTTTTTGGGAAAAGAAACAATATTCTGAATAAGCTGTTGACAAAGGAATGAAATGAATACTCCACTAATATTTCTGTTTACCTGCAGCTGTTAAAAAACAGATATTTAACAAAGTGTTCCAGTGGTGGAGGACTTGTTGGAGCGTGTGAACACAGCGTCCATCTTTCATTCCTTCACCAGCTTCTAGAAAAGGTCAGCTGTTGACAGCAGGTCTAAAAACCTGCTGACATAAAGGCCATAATAACTCTAATAATAATTCTACATTAACAATAATCATACAGCAGTATAAATATTATTATATCCAGAGAGAGATCCAGCTGCAGTCCTCCTCAGCAGTGAGAGAGCAGAAGACGTCAGTTATGGACAATAGTGATCAAATCAAACAGGACCAGAGGTACAGCTGCTCTTTATTTCTCAACGTTTGATCTGAGCCAGTTTCCAGTCTTTATGCCAGGGCGATTCTAGGTCAGAGCTTTAGGGGTGCTGAGCACCCAATGAGCCCCACTGCCACCACCCACCCTCTTTTCACACCAAAAACAAAATATGTCTATTGAAAAATAACTTTTTTTTAACATTGGTTCAGCTACTCCACATCCAGATTGTTTTTTCTTTTTTTTGAGACCTTTTCAAGCACCAGCTTAATTGTGAGAGTTCACACAGACAGCCCCCTGTAACAAACAAAACCTTCTTCACTCAGCTGGTTTTCCTGACCGTTAACTCCATGTGAAAGAGAGAGAGAGAGAGAGAGAGAGAGAGAAAGAGAGAGAGAGAGAGAGAGACACAGAGAAGAGAGAGAGAGACACACAGATGAGAGAGAGATAGAAGAGAGCGACACAGAGAGAGAGAGAGAGAGAAGAGAGAGAGACAGAGAGAGAGAGGAGAGAGAAAGACAGAGATAGAGAGAGAAGAGAGAATAGAGAAAGAGAGAGAGATAGAGGAGAGATAGAGAGAGAGAGATGAAGAGAAAGAGAGAGAAAAGAGAGAGATACACAAGAGTAGAGAGAGAGAGAGAAAGAGAGAGGAGAGACACAGATAGAGAAGAGAATAGAGAGACCAGATAGAAGAGAGAGAGAGATATAGATATAGACACGAGAGACACATATAGATATATTAACATATACAGAGATAGAGATAGACACATAGATAGATATAGAGAAATAGAGATAGACACATAGAGATTAAGTCAAGAGAAAGAGATAGATAGATGATACCCACTAGAGACGAGAGAGAGAGAGGATAGAGATGATAGAGAACAGATACAGTTACAAATAGATAGTATAGCAGATATACAGAAATATAGACGAAAGATAGAGAGAGATATAGAAGGTAGAGAGATGAGAGAGTAATGCTATGAGTTCAGGAGTTAAGCCTGGTTCAGGTTAAATCCCTCTGTGTGTTAGGAATGATAAATACCAGTCAAAAGAAAAACATTAAACTTTCTTTTATTTCTAGTTTGATAGTCAGCCACACTGAACAATAACAGATATAAATCTAGGAATGAATAACATTCATTTAAAAGCCACAGTGAGTGTTTTCACACATAGGCCTACTGGTAGTATACAGTGATATGTTTGTTTTTTCACTCTGGTCCAAACGCCAGGGCCAGAGTGATAAAGATGTTTCCATGACGACTGACCAGAAAAGACGCACGTGATGTGCGTTGCTATGGTACTGATAAACAACCTGCTAATGCTAATTAGTTAGCTAGCAACAGACACCGAACTATTGACGTTATACCCTATATCACATTTAACTAGTGACATTATACACTATATTTATACACATTTAACTATTGACATTATACCCTATATCACATTTAACTATTGACATTATACCCTATATCACATTTAACTATGACATATACCCTATATCACATTTAACTATTGACATTATACCCTATATCACATGTAACTATTGACATTATACCCTATATCACATTTACTATTGACTTATACTTATCATATACTGACTTTACCCTATATCACTACTATGACAGTATACACTATATCACATTTAACTATTGACGTTTATACCCTATATCACATTTAACGATGACATTATACCCTAATCACATTTACTATTAGTTTACCCTATATCACATTTAACTATTGACATTGTACCTATATCACATTTAATATGACGTTATACCCTATATCACATTTAACTATGTGACATTATACCCTATATCACATTAACTATGACATTATACCCTATATCACATTTAACTATTGACATTATCCCTACTATCACATTTAACTATTGACATTATACCTATATCACATTAACTATTGACATTATACCTATATCATATGTACTACGACGTATACCCTATAGCACATAGAAAACTACTGACATTAACCCTATATCACATTTAACTATGAGTTTCCCTATATCACATTTAACTATGACCATTATACCCTATATCACATTAACTTGAATTATACCCTATATCACTTAATACTGACATTATCCTATATCACATTTAACTATGACGTAACCCTATATCACATTAACTGCATATACCTATATCACTTTAACTATTGACAGTTTCTACCCTATATCACATTAACACAATGACATTATACCCTATCATCACACATTAACTAGTGACGTATCCCTATTCACATTTATACTAATGACATATACCCTATATCACATTTAACTATTGACGTTATACCCTGATATCACATTACTATTGACATTATAACCTATATCACATTTACTATTGCCATTACCCTATATCACATTTAACTATTGACATTATACCCTATATCACAGTCAACCGACGTGACGTCAACGTCCTGGGCAGCTGTTCTCCATGCAGCAGCCTCTCTATTTCTATCTGTTAGAGAGGTCAGAGAGAATCGGACATCAGACACTTATCACTCGTCTAGTCTCTCTGCCATTTTTGTGAGTCGCTTCCGAATGCTTTTCAACGGTGTAGTACGACGTCCGCTGTGTGCGTATATTGCGTATTACGGATGCGGATTTCAACTGCCAGTTGTGAAGGCAGCGTTATATAGGTGTACACGTGAGTCAGGTACTCACCGATATGGTTTGTGAGACACAGCTTTGAGCAACGTAGTGATTCACAACACTACATAACGGGTTCTCACTCTCGTGTGTTTCGGCTGGATGACGGTCGTGCTGACGGTGCAGGTACAGAGTAGAATAGAAGAAAGAGAAGAGGATGATACCATTTGCTAAAGCGGGGATGTTTTCATTTCATCATCCTTAACACATACATTTAAACCACAAACTACGGAGTATGTTTTGGACATTATGTAACCTTGTCAAAGACAAACAAAATGTTATGAATAACAACATTTCTTACTCCAGTTTTAGGGGTGCTGAGCTCCTTTTTAGGGGTGCTTCAGCACCCCTAAAAAGAGCTAGCCTCGCCTTGCTTATGGTAAGCTAAGGCTACCACTTCCAGCTCTGTATTGAACATACAGAAAATGAGCTGATAATCATCCCCCCTCCACTACAACTCTCTCTCCGCTCTCTTCACTGGTTACCAATTGCGGCCCCGCATCCGCTTCAAGACCTAGTACTTACGTAAAGGGCCACAGAACGATCACACCCCTTACATCCAGACATGGTCAAACCATATACCCCAACCCGCCCACTTCGTTCTGCATCAGCCAACTGCTGGCTGCCCCCCCCACAGCGAGGGAGAACTAATCACCAACGAAATCCCGACTGTTTCACTGTCCTGGATCCCAAATGGTGGACAGCTCCCCATCGACATCAGGATGGCCGAAAGCCTACACACTCTTTCCCACCGAAGGCTAAAACACATCTCTTCCGACTACACCCTCGGATAAATTACTCGAACCTACACTTGCATATGTCTCTTGTAGCTTTGCCTATTTAAAGCTGCTGTATTATCGCTCTTACACTTGTGGCGTCGGAGTGTGAACCTTCACAGTTGAAGCACTTAATTGGAGTCTCTTTGGATAAAAGCGGCACTAATGACATGTACATGTCACGACGTAATGTAATGTAATGTAATCCCCTCTCGCTCTCAGGAAGAAAGAGATAAGAGGATTTCCCAAAAGAATTGAGAATATATGAATGAAAATTCTATAAGATACAAGTAAGAGCAAAAGACAAAAACACTGACTCCCTTTACATGCACCTAATAGTCAGTTTTGGCTTTTATTCTGAAAAAAGATACTAATAATATATCATATCAGACTAAGCTCTTTGAGATAAACAGCCCTAATGTGTTTTGAGCGAATATATGCATAATCTTTCCTTGACTTGTTCATGGGACTGGACTATGACATTTGACCTGCGATGGTCTGTGGCTACCGCCCTTATCTAAATGTATGAAGGGACCTTAACAAGTCACTGTTGAGAAACGCTGTTTGTCTGCTGATGGAGTTTGTCTCCAACAGTTTCTCATATTGTTTGAACTGTTTGTGTTCAGATCCTCCAGCAGACCCAGAGGTCTCTACTCCTCACTGAGGAAGACCTGAACACATCACACCAGTCCAACCAGTGGAGTCCAGCCGGCCAATCACTGGTCCCCAGAGACCCTCACATCTACATCTGTACCTGTATAGCAGTCCGTCATCCAACCAACGGGCTTTAGAAGTCCCAAAGTCCAGGTACAAACTGTGGGGGGGGGTCGCTCTTTTGCAGTTGCTGCCTCGAGACTTTGGAACAAGTTACCACCTGACATTCACACCATTACAGACGTCGCTCTTTGAAATCCAAACTTAAAATTCTTTATTAGAATGGCTTTTAATTAGGGTGGGTACCGAAACGCGGTGCCAATAGGGCACCGGTTCAGACGTAAACGGTAGAACGAGACGAATAGAACAACAATCATTTCAGTGCCTCATTCGGTGCCTGACT